>NC_060176.1:50453701-50633701 GCF_021184085.1 Oncorhynchus gorbuscha
TGGTTCCCTGAAAGTTTTCCTGGGAGGTTTAGGTTATTTTAAGATAATTAAATAACATTCTGAGAACATATCATCTTCTGTTCTCTATCCATGGAATTAGTCTATTGCACCACCATGATTGAGCTAGCATGCCATGTTTTTTTTTACTCATACAAAGCTGTTCATTTTAGTGTATTCAAACAGACCCCATTTCAAAGGAAACAAACACTCATTAAGATCAGGTGTGGCCAATTAGTGGATGCAGCCAACACACCTGAACACACTTAAGGTAGAAGATAGAAATTTTTGTTGACACTGAGAACAGAATGTATATGTTTTTAAATTACATTCTTAGAACATTCTTTGAACGTTAATGTTTTCTTGTGGTTTTTATGTAAAGTTTTCTTAATGTTCTGAGAACATGACTTTAAAATAGAACCATGAGGAAACCTGCAGAAAATGTTATGCTGAATTACTGAAATTCCCACCTAAGGTTGTCAGAACGTCATGTGCTAGCTGGGTATCCTGCACCATTCCAAGAAAGTTGTGGGAAGGTTGTATGCAAAATAAACATAGGACAACCACGCTTCCACCAAACTCCAAGAAACATGTGGTATAATTTATAAAAAAGAGGTGGAATTCAATAAATGTGAAAGAGAGATAGAGAGGTTGTACTTACAACTCCACTCTGGGCCTTGGTCTTTAGGTCCAGTTTCACAATTCCAAAGCCTGGAGGGGAAAAGAGAAAGAGTAGAAGGAAAAGAGGGGGAAAAGAAAAATCATGTCTCTATTCATAAAAAATAGAGGAGCAGACCCCATTTTGATTTGGGATACTTCTCTGTAGCCCTTCGTTATTGGATACATAATTTACATGACGGTTTTCATTGGGGGTCTTCATTGAGGGTCATCCAAGCTTTACAGTTGTGAAACAAGAACATTTGCAGAAAAGTAGATCTAATGGTATGAAACAACGATGACAAGAGGCACTGTTTGACTCAATATAAATGAGCATGAAACAAGTCTAAAAACACACACACACACTGAGTCCCAGTCCCCATCCGCTGACCCATGGGGTCGTAAATAATGTAAGAGGTCACAGAGTCCTTGATGACCAGCTGAGGTTTATGGTCTCAGAGGGAGAGAGCAAGAGAGAGAGAAAGAAAGAGAGGTGAGAGACATAGGTTGGAGTGATCCTAAGAGCTTACAAACACATGAAATATGTAATTCTGTCCTCCCTTTCTCCTTGCGTGTGGTGGTGGTGGGTGGGGGTCTGGGGGATTTACTGACTTACCATAGCCCTTGCTGAAGATGTCTTTGGCGGATTTTCCCAGGTCTGAGTATGCAGGAGGAACAGCCATGGTGACTGTGGAGTGAGAGAGACAGGTTTGGGTGTATCTCTGATAGTACAACAATACTCCTCTGAGTCACAGGAGGCAAAATTCTGTACAAATGGAGCACGACCTCCAGCACACAAGCAAAACATCACATTACTTCTATGCAAAAATAGGTCCAACACAGTACCTGCATATGACTTCACACAGAACACTGCTGTGTTATAGTGAAGTGACTTTGAACTGAAGCAAACACACACAGCATCTAGGCATACACACAGTGTCCACACAGCGTCCATCTATGTGTTCACAGTCACACACACACACACCTCACGCTGCTCTAGAAAGGTTTTCAACGTAAGCAAACACACACCACACAGCGTCTACTAACTAGAGGATCTACAGGCCCACTAATGACTTACCCTTGGTAAGTCCCTCGTACATTCCTTGACTGTGTCCTAAATAATATCCACACTAGCATACTAGGCTATTCAGTATGAATGGTCAATACATTGCTTCATACTAAAGTAGTATCCAAAATGTTGTTGAAGCCTTTATTAAGGTGTGTTTTGTAAAGCCAACGTACTGTGAAGTACTGAAGGCCTTGCCAGCTACACTGGCCCTGCCTGGTCTGGTCTACTGGGCCTGTGATATATTGCCCGTTGCTTTCCCCTACATCCCCACTTTAGCCCAGCCAATTAGTTTAACTCCATTTTTTTCCTGGCATCAGTCCATTAGCGAACCGCTAGCTAGCATGGTTTAACTTAATGGTATTGACTTGTGTTTTGACCTGGTAATCATCTCTCTAAACAGGGAACCACATGGAACCATATTAGGAACAGCCTGAATGGGGCCATGGTATGATTAGTTAGTTGATTTTTGGGTGAACTGTGCCTTTAAAATCTTGCCACTTCTTTTGCCTAAGTCAGCATTGTTAGTAGCTTGCTGCCTGGGAATGAAACGGTTAGCGTGAAGTAGAAGAAGATGTATGACATATAGCAATCACAGTATACGCCACAGCATTCGCTCTACTATGTGCTGTTGAGCGACAATAAGCCTAAGCCAGGGTTTGGCTGGTCAGCAACTATCCCCACTGCACACAACTGTACTACGCTAGCTTTTATGATGTCACCAGGGTCCCCTGAGTCTCTGCTAGGATAGATTACCGGTGTGTGCATGCGTGCATGAAGGTGACTTTGCCATGGCAGTGTGTCTCTGTGCTCTTGCTGGTGTCCAGAGGCTGTGTCCCAACACTCCTACATACCTTCCTACCTTTCAGATTAGTGGCTTGTCATATTGAACATATCATTTGACCGATCAAGTCCTTTCAAATCAGAAATCATGAAGGAATGGAGACAAGGACAAGGCGGTCTAAGAATGTTAGGACAAAGCCTACTCTCTGGAATGAGAGATACAGGTAGATTGATCAATCGATTCAGATAGCCGAGGGGACCCTGATAACATCTTTTCTCCGCACCTCCCTCTCTCACCCACCTCCTTCCCTCCCTCACCTCCCTCACTCACCCTTGTGGCAACATGGCACACAGGGAGCTCCTTTGTTCTGACTGGCCTGTGCTGCTGGACCCCCTCCTTCCTCACCAGGCTCCCCCTCCTTCCTCACCAGGCTCGCCTTCTCTCCGCCTTTGTCTGACATGACTCTTCAGATGTGGGGAAGGAAGGACAGAAGTAGCTCAGTTGGTAGAGCATGGCGCTTGTAACGCCAGGGTAGTGGGTTCGATCCCCGGGACCACCCATACGTAGAATGTATGCACACATGACTGTAAAGCGTCTGCTAAATGGCATATATTATTATTATTATTACTTTGGCATGCAATCTCTGTTTTCACAACAATGCTGGTGGTGTCTGTACTCTGTACTTGGTCTGTTTCAGCTTAACTGGACTGGATATCTTTGTGAATTTGTATTTGTAAGTTTTAGGTGCTGCCTTTTGTTGGAAGTGGTTTTGGAAAGGATAGCCGAAGCAGTCTTTTTAAGTTATCTTAGTTGCATACCCTATACTGGCATGGTTATCATCACGGTCCATGTAGCACTGTGACTCTAAAGCCAGGTATGCAATCAAACAATCAAACTGTCCCTTTCCTCTGAGCTCTTCACATTTGGCAGAACACATGATCAATTCCCCATGAGCGCGTCTCCAGGGCAGGGCCTGCAACTATTACTCTAATATTGAACCAAAGGGTGCGTACTCAACACTGATAAAGCAGTGCTCTATGGGGCCTCCCGAGTGGCGCAGCGGTCTAAGGTGCTGCATCGCAGTGCTTGAGGTGTCACTACAGACCCGGGTTCGGTCCCAGGCTGTGCACAATTGGCTCAGCGTCGTCCGGGTTAGGGGAAGGTTTGGCCGGTCAGAATGTCCTTGTCCCATCGTGCTCTAGCGACTCCTTGTGGAGGGCCGGGCGCATGCTCGCTGATGTCTCCAGTTGTATGTTGTTTTCTCAAACACATTGGTGCGGCTGGCTTCCAGACACTCTTACTGACAGTTATGGCTGCTTCACGTGATGCATTGTTGTCTCTACCTTCTTGCCTTTTGTGCTGTTGTCTGTGCCCAATGATGTTTGTACCATGTGTTGTGCTGCTACCATGTTGTTGTCATGTTGTTTTGCTACCATGCTGTTGTCATGTTGTGTTGCTACCATGCTGTTGTCATGTTGTGTTGCTACCATGCTGTTGTCATGTTGTGTTGCTACCATGCTGTTGTCATGTTGTGTTGCTACCATGTTGTTTTCATGTTGTGTTGCTACTATGTTGTTATCATGGTGCTACCATGTTGTGCTGCTACCATGTTGTTGTCATGTTGTGTTGCTACCATGTTGTTGTCATGTTGTGCTGCTACCATGTTGTTGTCATGTTGTGTTGCTACCATGCTGTTGTCATGTTGTGTTGCTACCATGTTGTTGTCATGTTGCTACCATGTTGTGCTGCTACCATGTTGTTGTCATGTTGTGCTGCTACCATGTTGTTGTCATGTTGTGTTGCTACCATGTTGTTGTCATGTTGTGCTGCTACCATGTTGTTGTCATGTTGTGTTGCTACCATGCTGTGTTGTTATGCGTTGCTGCAATGTTGTTGCCTTAGGTCTCTCTTTACGTAGTGTCTCTCTTGTCGTGATGTGTTTTTTTGTCCTATATTTTAATTTTATATTTTTAATCCCAGCCTGCGTACCCGCAGGAGGCCTTTTGCCTTTTGGTAGGCCGTCATTGTAAATAAGAATGCTCTTAATTGACTTACCTAGTTAAATGAAGGTTAAATAAATACAATTCCCAGGTTAAGCGAGCAGTGTGTCATGAAGCAGTGCGGCTTGGCAGGGTGGTGTTTCGGAGGACTCGTGGCTCTCGACCTTCGTCTCTCCCGAGTCCGTAACGGGAGTTGCAACGATGGGACAAGACTGTAACTATCAATTGGATATCAAGAAAATTGTGGAGAAAAATGGGTAAAAAGCTATTAAAAATCAAAACAATAACACTGTTCTATTGCTGTATGACTGACATGTTGGCTGACATGTTTATCACCCAAAGCCATAGGCTCTAAAGATGACAAGAACACGCCCATCTATGAGAACATAGTGATCTGGTAACACACACACACAATACTGTGGTACCGAGAGCATCTGGTGATTTGGGGACACAGCGGTGAGGTGGATGATTTGCTTTTGTGGTGATTACCCTGGTGTCACTGGGAATTTAGCAAACAGGCAGAAACACACACACGGACACACCTTTTGTCCTCTATGCCTGTCTCAGTGCTGTCTATGCTCAAAGGCTTTATGATAGTCAGCTGACTGATGCAAGGGGGGCATTCTGCAGACTCAGCATGGTGTGGAATCTGTCTTTGTCAATCAATCACCCACCCCACCGACACACACCCGGCCCCCTTTCTTCCCTCCTTACTCAGTTCCTGTTAGAGGAATTTAATTCCTATATGTTCGTTAATATACAAATTATATCAAAGCAAAACAGGAAAACTGTCCGTTTCTAAGAATTTGTAAGGTTCTTATTTGCATAAAACAGACAAAGATTAGTCTCAAAATGAATCAGTAGCGTTTATTTCCGAGAACTCTGCTCAAAATACCATGTACATTAGTTTATATACCATTTTAACCTACGCACATACTTACACACTAACGTTTGGATTCTCTCTTTTTCTACTGAAGTCTCACCATAGTTTATTACCACTCAGCTGACAGTTCCAGTCCCCCCCAGATACGGGAAACATGGAGGGGCTCTCCCTGTCCTATCTTATCTCTCCAGAGTTAAAGCTGGGTCTTTTCAAACATAGGTTAAGGATCCTCTTTGTTTTCGTTAGGCACACACATGCATTCCTCTCTTCCCCCCTCCAACCTAGTTGGAGCTGTGTTTATTATTTTGAATTACTCCTTGTTCATGCTACATAACCTCTAATCCCTAATGGCTAAGTTTCCGGGTAGAATTATTTAATAATTTATCTTAAACCTTGATAAAATATCTTAACAGTTCCTTCTTCCCAGCTTCCTCACCCTCTCCTCCCCCTTCTCCCTCTCCCCCTACCCCCCTAACCTCTGTTCTATAAATAACCCAGTTGAACTCAACACCATACCTCATACGGCCACGCCATTTTGAAATGGGTGCTTTACTCCTCTACCGCTGGCAAACCTAACCTCACACACCTCGTCACTCCCACCCAACCCCCACCCCCATAAATTCTCTCTCGACCCCTACTTTCTTCTACCTTGATCCCCCCACACCCCCATTCTTCACTCCCCATGTACAGCCCCCCTCTCTGACAACTTCACTAGCTCTAGGGGTCACGACGACATTCATAAATCAGCTACACACAGGACAGGAAATCAACTGAAAACAGATAGGCATAACACATCCAGTGGGATCCTGGGAAATGTAGTTACCAACCAGACATCATTCACCATAGTAGTCCTTAGTCTTTATGCCATTCAAACAAAATAAGCATCATTGTTGGGGAGATCAGTTAGCTGCAAAAATGATCATGTCAGCCCAAAGACACTGGTTTGGTGATAGAGACTGACTAGGGACAGGCGAGGGTGAGCAGACCTTTATAAGCAGACCTTTACTTAAGGTCTGCTTATAAACGGCGTACAAACCATTATTATATGCTTGTTACTCAGTAGTAAACATTTTTTAAACCATTATACCTTGGTCGATTTTTAATCTAATGTTTAACAAACAATGTAGGCTGGTAATGTTCAGCAATTAATAAAACAGATCCTCACATGCAGGGCATGTTGGTAGTGGAATGTGTGAGATAAGGTCGGGGGACATGAAGTTACACCATGTGAATATATACCCTGAATGTACAGTGGTGCATGGGTTAGCTATGGGTTAGCTATGGGTTAGCTATGGCTACCCATGCACCCATGTCCTTGCCGTTCTGCCGCCATAGACGAAACCAATGTTCGTGGATGCGGATATCATGGCCGGTCCGGAATTGCACCCAAAAAAAAGACGTCCAAAAGGTGTCGGCGTTGGTCCGTGCTTACTGAGGTGTAGCCTACAGCGTTGCCTGAAATGTCATTTTATGTGGTAATCCTACCGTTTGTAACAAAAAAAATGACATCCAGACAGGACCAAAAAAAGACGCCGGCTCGTGCTTACTGTGGTGTAGCCTACCATGTTGGCCCGCAATGGAACTTTATGAATGCCCATCCATGTGGTAGGCCCACCGTTTATTAAACAGACCATTGCATTGGCTTTATTAGTCCTGTGACTCATCGATTTGGCTTTTAAAGCTCTGAATATCAGCTACCCAACTTTATCAGGAGTTATCGCGAGCCTATTTGCAATGGGTTCAAATGCAGAAATATTTTTTTGTTGTTGCTACGATCAGTTGTCAAAAATTGACGGACACAAACCTGAAACCACTGATCATGACAATGGGGCGAAACTCACTGTTGTGATTGTCCATTCTACATTGTCCATTCTATGTTGTCCATTTTACTTTCACCTGTCCTGTTTTTAGGATATGTTGTTTCTTAAGATGACAACAAATGTTCTATTTGATTGAGCGGCAGTTAGGTTAGGCTATTTGATTGGAGAAACCTGCATTTGGTAAAAAGTGTCTGTCTAATTACACTGTCATAACTTATGTCCAGCCTGTAGGCTACAGAAAAGGCCACATGCTATTTCTACCATATCCTATATCTGATACATGATTTCTGTTTGATTTTTGTTGTAATTGAGGGAATGTTGGTGGAGCGCTTCAGCCCGTGTACATGGACCTATATATACAGAAAAAACGACTTAAGTAGTACTTTAAAGTATCTTTTACTTAAGTACTTTACACCACTGCCTAGATTGTAATTAATAATAGCATTCTTTTAACGAGTCTAAACTTGAACCTACTAGATCAATCTACAGGCCTTCTCTCATCAGGCATTTGACTAGGTCTAGGCCTACTGCTTCAGACACTACTACCACAAAAATAAGCAAGGTTTGTGTCATTCTTTGTTGTCCATAGGCGGCGGCGCAATAGGATTCCAGGACTTCGGAGAGCAGCAAAGTTTCAAGAAGAGCACAACACCTATTGTGTGATCACACAATGTTTTCACTTTCACTTGAAATCCCCAATCTTTTTCACTTTCATTCCTGTTGCTGGGCCGACTGTCTACTACGCTCATGATTTAACACAGTAGAAGGTCAGGTGGCTCCAACAATCGAGAGTGGATTATATATTTGCTGCATGTTACACCAGAACCAGGTGTGCGTAAAGTCCACCGTGCCAACCCGAAGACAAACCTAACCCTCCTTCTTTCTGCAGCACAAACCATGCTGTTAATGGGCCTTCAACTTCATAAAACATTTTACAAAAACACGGACACTATCATACAGGGTGTAATTTATGGGATGACATATATTGCCCTTTGCAATAGACAAATGGCTAGCCTAGGTCTCCAATGTTCATAGTTCAATGCATTGCTCTGTTTACAAAAATCTATAGCGCTATAACTATAGACAGTCTCTAAAAACAAATACAGAATCTACAATAAAATTTACAATAACTCAACCATTTTAATATCCTGCTGAAATTCAGAGACTACATGTAATTGGCACTAAAAGTGAAATACTGTACGTAATGCGCACTAGTGAGCAATCAAATATGTTTATTTTACATTGTATAGCCCACAATAAATGTTATAGCTTATAATCAACCTGCATAGTCTAGTGTTATAGGAATCTAATTGGTCCGAATAATTCTTAAATATACCTCAAGTGTTGCGATACCTACCGTTTATAGACAGACAGGCCTGTATGTCCTGCAGCCCTACTATGCTGAGGCCTACCAACCGCACTGTATTCTCGCTTCCACACTTTACGCGTCTAAGCCATTTAAACAACAATCAAATGAGTCAAATATATTTTCAGTATCAATCCAATAGACAGGCTTTTCCGTCAGAGCCTTTCACAATAAAATATCCCTGAAGGTGCCATGAATTTCCTACCTTATATATGGGGCGATGAGCGAAGTTTCAGAACGTTCTGTCTCTCGCAATAGGGCACAGTGAAGGAGAAAGCACAGAGTTGCGGACTGAGCATGCGCAAACATTCTGACACAAAGGGCGGGGTCATTGTGTAATTGTCATTGAACAAAGAGAGAGGTAGCCAATAACTGTTTTCGAAAGCTTGTTTATGTCTATGGTTTGCAGTAGCCTTCAGGCTCAGGGCTGGGGAGTAACAGATTACAAAACAAATAAATCAACTGTAACTGTAATCCATTACTTTACCAGCAAATATATTGTAATCAGATTACAGATACTTTTGGGGAAAAAATATATGATTACTTCTAGGATTACTTTTAAAGCTGCAATATGTAACATTTTGGGTGACCAAACCAAATTGAGTTATAGATTGTTCTTTCTCATTGAAAGCAAGTCGAAGAAACCGTAGATCTATTCTATGTACACTATTTTTATGCTTCCTGTTCTTAAATGTCATTCTTTCAGTTCATAGAGAGGCATTTTGGATTGTGCTGTGGATGGGGCAGCATTGTTTTTAGCGGCCCCACAAGGTATACGTTTGATGGCAGTACTGTTGTTTTTGATCCGGAATCACTATGTAAATTAACACCCTTGCACAGAATAACTTTTGTGGCTCATTTACATTACATTTACATTTAAGTCATTTAGCAGACGCTCTTATCCAGAGCGACTTACAAATTGGTGCATTCACCTTATGACATCCAGTGGAACAGTCACTTTACAATAGTGCATCTAAATCTTAAAGGGGGGGGGTGAGAGGGGCTCCGAGTCAAGATCCCACACCAGAAAGTGGGAAAAAGAGCTGCCTAAATATGATCCCCAATCAGAGACAACGATAAACAGCTGTCTCTGATTGGGAACCATATCAGGCCAACATAGATATACAAAAATCCCTAGACCTACAAAAACCCTAAACATACAAAAACCCTAGACATACAAAAACCCTAGACATACAAAAACTAGAGTATCCAACCTAGTCACATCCTGACCTAACCAAAATATATAGAAAACAGAGATATCTAAGGTCAGGGCGTGACAATAACATTACACAGGCATTAAGTGTTTGCTGTTCTTTACCATTTTTTATTTATTTATGTAGCATTTTTTTAAATCTATTTTTAAAGGTATGAATCTTGGCTTTACTTTAGCCCACTTGCATTCATGCATAAAATATTTACCATACATAGAGATTCATAATGAATACTGATTTATTAAATAAAAGTAAAACATCCTTACCATCAAGCTAAAAAAGAAACTCTAAAGGTCCCAAAAAATATTAGTACAAATACAATCATAGAATAAATTACTTAGTTAAATTCTCAACTTGACAAAACACACACTTTTCATCAATATCAATTGTAAGTCTTGACAGTACCTGTTTAACTGGATAAATTAAGTGTGTCCTTTGAAAAGACACTTGACAGACTTTGTTAGTGACACAATTCTTATTTAAATTCCATGCAACTTTCCAACTAATGTTATTAAATGTTGAAATCCAGTTTACTTTTGCAGGAGAAAAAGCCGGCTCGGTACATATCTTCCTATAATTATTAGTGCATTTTTTAAAATCTTTGATGCACACACCATCCAATAGGACGCTAAAACGCAATTCTTCATTCCTCTTGTCAAGCCCGCTCCCGCTCCCCCTCCCCTCCCCTCCCCCTCCCCTCCCCTCCCCTCCCCTCCCCCTCCCCTCCCCTCCCCTCCCCTCCCCTCCTCCATCTTTTTCCCTCCCATTTTCAAACATTTATATTTTCCAAAGGGGCTATCCCCTCCTCCATCTTTTTTAACCCTCTTCACATTTTCAAACATTTATATTTTCCAAAGGGGCTATACATTTGAAAAGCCATGTGAGGTTTTTGCAAGCCTAAATCAAATAGCCTCAGCTTATCTCAAAGTGCTGTACAAAACATAAAACCCCAAACAGCAAACAATGTAACCATCTAGTGTTCAAAACCTAGGAAATAACAACACAATGTCAAATACAGGTAGCCTAGTCAAATAATTAACATCCAATCATATTAACCGTCACTCTCCTCCGAGAGAGAATTCCACTAATGGTCCGATGTTCAAATGTTCATAAATGACCAATGGTTGAATAATAGTAGCTGCTGCTCATGATGATATCTGTAATGATGGTGCAAAAGCCATGACAAGGAGACATAGTGGAGTGATAACGCACGTGCAAGCAGTTGCTCCCAACGCCACTTGGATACACTACAGCATCCACCGAGAGGCTCTTGCTGCCAAGGGAATGCTTGACAGCTTTAAATACTTTTTGGACACTACAGTGAAAATGGTTAACTTTGTTAAAGCAAGGCCCCTGAACAATCGTGTATTTTATGCATTATGCAATGATATGGGCAGCGACCATGTAAACGCTTTCACAACAGACAGAAGAAGTGCACCTGTTATCAAAGGGCAAAGTATTGACACATTTTTTAAAATTGAGAGACGAGCTTAAAGTTTTCTTTACTGACCATAATTTTCACTTGTCTGATCACTTGCATGATGACAATTTTCTCACACGACTGGCCTATCTGGGTGATGTTTTTTTCTCGCCTGAATGATCTGAATCTAGGATTACAGGGTCGCTCCGTAACTACTTACAATGTGCGGGACAAAATTAAGGCTATAATTAAGAAGTTGGAGATCTTCTCTGTCTGCATTAACAAGGACAACACACAGGTCTTTCCATCATTGTATGATTTTTTTGTGTGCAAATGAACTCAAGCTTACGGACAATGTCAAATGTGATATAGCGAAGCACCTGAGTGAGTTGGGTGCGCAATTACGCAGGTACTTTACCGAAATGGATGACACAAACAACTGGATTCGTTATCCCTTTCATGCCCTGCCTCCAGTCCATTTACCGATATCTGAACAAGAGAGCCTCATCAAAATTGCAACAAGTGGTTCTGTCATGTATTGTATTGTCATGTCTTGTCCCTGTGCTTTCTCTTCTCTTCGTTTCCCCCTGCTGGTCGTATTAGGTTTCTTTCTCTCTCTCTATCCCTCTCTCTCTCTATCGTTCCGTTCCTGCTCCCAGCTGTTCCTCATTCTCCTAACGACCTCGTTTACTCTCTCACACCTGTCCCCTATTTTTCCCTCTGATTAGGTCTCTATTTCTCTCTCTGTTTCTGCTTCTGTCCTTGTCGGATTCTTGTTTGCTTTGCCCTTGTTCCGTCCTGTCGTGTTTTGCCTTTTCATCAGATGCTGCGTGTGAGCAGGTGTCTCTGTCCTCTACGGCCCGCGCCTACCCGAAGAGACCTGCAGTCTGTTGCCGCTAGTCCTGCAATTCTCCTCTACAACTACAGGATTTATGTTTTCCCTGTTTGGACATCTCCTGTAAAGATTGAGGATTATGTTTTCCCTGTTTGGACATTAATAAACTCAGTTTCTGTTAAGTCGCTTTTGGGTCCTCACTCACCATCATAACAGGTTCTGTGAAAATTGTATTTAATCAGAAGCCACTGCTAGATTTCTGGATTGGGCTGCGCTCAGAGTATCCTGCCATTGGCAAATCGCGCTGTGAAGACACTGATGTCCTTTGCAACCACGTACCTATGTGAGAGTGGATTCTCGGTGTGTGGAAAATGATTTAAGACTGAGACTCTCTCCAATACAATCCAACAATGCAGAGTTATGTACATCCTTTCAAGCACACCCTTCTCATTAACCTGTGGTGAGTTATTCTCAATTTTCAATGAACAAATAAGGTTTTATTTGTAAGATGTTTAAATAAAGAGCAAAATGATTGATTATATTATTATTTGTGCCCTGGTCCTATAAGAGCTCTGTCACTTCCCAAGAGACGGTTTGTGACAAACTCACACTCATTCTTATGTTTAAAAAATGTATCATATAGTGTGAGTGTGAAAGGCTTACAAAGATGGCAAAAAAACAACATTTGAGAGTGCGCTGACCCTGGTGCTAGAGGGGGTACTCTGCTGGAGGTTGAATGTTTGAAGGGGCACGGGACTATAAAAAGTTTGGGAACCACTGGGACTATAAAAAGTTTGGGAACCACTGGTCCAAATGAATGGAAAACAGAGCAAAGTAGTGTACAGTGATGAGAATGTCCCTTCATATCCAGTAGGAGTATGGTTTGTTAATGAGGAGCAGCTAAGCAGATGATCAATCTTAAAGAAATCATTTGAGATATCCAAACTGGTGGAGAGAGTGCTGGGTTTGATTTTTTTGTGCTTCTGCGGATCAGAAGGAACGTTTGTTGCGTCTCACCCAATTTGATAAGTTTGAAGTGTCGTGTGTTTCTTTCGAACAGGGAACCCCTCAAGGGGGTTATATCTGACATCTTGTGGGAAGACGATTTTGAAGAGATTAAAAATATTCCTGGTTTGATTGATGCACGTTGGATGAATTGTATGGTGAATAGTGAAAAAGTTAAGTCTATATGTTCTTTTGTTTTTTTATACGGAGTCTCTTCCTACTCAAGTGCAGTTGGGGTATATAAACTACAGAGTCAGAGGATTTATCCAAAGACCAATGCAGTGTGATCATTGTAAAGCTTTTGCTCATGTGACATATTGCAAATGTGGTTGGAACCAAAAAGCTACATATTTCAATTACCCGACAAGGGTTAAAGAGAATGAGGTGTCCAAAGTCAGTGCTGTCCAGAGCATTTCATATGCAGCAGCTGTCAAAGGGGTTTAGGGTTTGAATGGTGGTGGATAGGCCTTCACTGCTGACTGCAGCATATGTGTTTCACCAGCAGGACCCTGACATGTTAAAGGTTAAGAAGGTGGACTTTGAGGCCTTTATAGCTATGGTGATTAATAGCACTGCCAAGGTGGAGAGAAGGTCCAGGAAGATAGATATTGTGGATTCGGCAATATTTCTCTGCAGAGCAGCCCTAGAGCCTGAGAAGGGTGATATCGAGATTTGAAAGAAGGAAGAAGTGGGAGTTTTGTTTTGTTTTTGTCAATGTACTATTTTATTTGGGTGGGTATGGATTTTCTTTTTACCTTGTTTTAGTTTTTCAACCGTCCACTTGGTGGCAGCAATACTTATTTGGGGGGTTGTAGTCCGCGGTAAAACCATCAGAAGAAGAAGAAGCAGCAGAAGAAAGGCAGTGTTAGCTACACTACTTGCAAGCACGTAAAATAAGAATACAATATAATTTTGGAAAAGCTTGAATACAGAGATGAGTAAAAGGAAAGCGCCACAGGAATCCCCAAACGAGGGAATAACAGACTTTCTTACCGGTAAACCAAGAGAATTGAAGGCTAGCTAGCTAACGACAGCTGGCTAGCACATAATAGATAGTTTAGCTAGCTAGCTATCTTAATTTGCAACCAAACATCGCAACTTAATATTGATAGCTTTTTACTAGCTAGCAATGAAACACGAATGCAAACTTGCTAGTTGTATGGTAGCTAGATTTAGCTATTAGTTCAATCTTTAAAATCTAACCCCGTGTGTGTGTGTGTGTGTGTGTGTGTGTGTGTGTGTGTGTGTGTGTGTGTGTGTGTGTGTGTGTGTGTGTGTGTGTGTGTGTATGATGATGATGATGGAGGCTGTGTCAAACTCGTCACACATTTAAAAAATCTACTTTACACAGCCTGTCATTCGTGAGGTAGAATGTGAGCATTTGTGATGCTCATGGTTAATAGCCTGTTAATCTCTCCAATGAGTTTGTTTCTTCCATATGCGAAGCCTGTGAGTGAGTGTGCTTTTGTATCTATTTCTTTTTCCCAGAATTGGCCAACTATGAGAGGAATGTCAACAGAGCTATACACAAGTACAATGCCTACAGGTATGAGATGGGAGTAGTGTAGTGAGGGATGTGAGTGTCCCTTTACAACAGACATCTGTTTAAGTGGCTCATTCAGTCCTTGGTCATACGAACATATTTTTATTTATTTATGCCCCATTGACTCCCTCATTTACTATAAATAACTGTATGTGTTGTGCCACTGTTCTTCAGGAAAGCAGCTTCAGTGATCTCCAAGTACCCCCAGAAGATCAAAAATGGGGATGAGGCCAAGAAACTGGTGAGGACATAAGTGAAAAAATATTCATATTAAAATATTTAGATGCACTATTGTAAAGTGGCTGTTCCACTGGATGTCATAAGGTGAATGCACCAATTTGTAAGTCGCTCTGGATAAGAGCGTCTGCTAAATGACTTAAATGTAAATGTAAGTGATGAGAGAGAAAGATGTCACAGACAGTACAGTGCTGTTATAGCGGTGGTTGACTGTAGTTGATTGACTTGAAATCTGATGACAGCCAATGCTCACCAGTGACTTACTATAACAATATTATCATTATACTTTCTATTGTGTTCATCTATTTTAAATAGGATGGCGTTGGAAAAGAGATCGCTAAGAAGATAGATGAGTTTTTACAAACAGGAACACTTAAGAAGTTAGAAAAGGTAAGTGTTTGAGGGAGGACATGTGAAACTTAAACTCTGCAGCCTGTCACTTCTTTGTCCCCTGTGACCACAATACAAAATGCACAAATAACCTTTTTAAAGATGATGATTATATTATTAATTTCACTCCGTTTGATGCAGGCTAATGGATTGTGTTTATCTTCCCAGATTCGTAATGATGACACCAGCTCCTCCATCAATTTCCTTACCAGAGTCACTGGTATTGGGTATGTCTTCTGCATGGTTTGTTAAACCCAATCCCTGACCCTAGCCCCTGGGTGGCAAACCCTTCTTGTGGAGAGCTACCATTCTGCATGATTTTGTTCCAGCCCTTATTTAAGACACCTGAGCAGTTAACTCTTTCTTTCTCGTCCGCTAGTCCTGCTGCTGCCAGAAAGTTCTTTGATGAGGGAGTGAAGACTCTGGAAGGTTTGCTCAGCTTTTAAAGCTTTTTTTTTTTTACATTTAGAAGAAGATACCAGAGTAGCCTGCAGTGCATCTGGTGAAGGGTTGAGCATATGTAGGAATGCCATACAATTTCAAAAGTAACTTCAATCGTTATTAGACTACATTAACACTGTTGTGCTTTTAGATCTGAAGAAAATCGAACACAAGCTCAATCATCATCAGCAGATTGGACTCAAGTAAGTATGAATTTCCTATGTCAGTGTCTCAGTCTGCATGCACCAATGTAAGTGTTTTGCTGATGTTGTATGTGCATCATTGGTTGGTGACTCATACATTCCAATGTAAGTTTCCTTTGCATGCTTGGTGGCGCTGCCCTGTGCCCGCTGTAGGTACTTTGAGGAGTTTGAGAAGAGGATTCCACGATCTGAGATGACGAAGATGGAGGTGAGTGAAATGACTATTGTGAAAAAGTGGTTAGAATGGCATGTATTTACTCTTACCTCTGTCTTATGCTTCTTGTGTGTTTGTCCAGACTCTCATTCTGCAGGAGCTGGAGTTGGTGGATACTGAGTACATTGGGACAATCTGTGGAAGCTACAGGAGAGGTGAGTCCACCATGTACTCGGTGGTTTTTACTATTACTAACTGTGTAGTGTTTAAATTTGCAATTGTCATGTTGTATCAAGGAAGTGATTGCACTGGGAAGACAGATTTTTATGCATGTGATTATTTTTTTAGGAAATTTCTTCATTGTTTAACTGTTCCTGCATTCCCTCCTGCAGGTGCTGAATCCAGTGGGGATATTGATATCTTACTAACCCACCCAAACTACACCTCTGTGGATGAGAAACAGGTAACCACCAAACTCCACAATGCCAACTGCTACTTTAGCACTGTATTGAATTAATATATATTACGCAGGGGAGGACTATCAACCTCGGTGAATTTCATAAACAGTGAAACATTTTAAAATGTATCCTTTTTAGTTAAAACTATACAAAATATATTAAGGTCACCAAATAATTGATTAAATGCACTGTTTTGCAGTAGCTTCAACAGCACTCTGTAGGGTAGAACCATGGTGTTTAGACGGAGGACAGCTAGCTTCCGCCCTCCTCTGGGTACATTGACTTCAGTACAAAATCTAGGATGCTCATGGATCTCACCCTCTTCCATAGACTTACACAGTAATTATGACAACTTCTGGAGGACATCCTCCAACCTATTAGAGCTCTTGCAGCATGAACTGATGTGTTGTCCACCCAATCAAAGGATCAGAGAATGAATCTGGTACTGAAAGCATAAGCTACAGTTTGCTAGCACTGTAGTGCATAAAATGAGGTGAGTAGTTGATTCAAAAGTTTTTGGCAGATGCCAGGAGAATGCAGAGTTTGGTAGAGGAGGAATAATGGTCTGGGGCTGTTTTTCATGGTTCGTTCTAGGCCCCTTAGTTCCAGTGAAGGGAAATCTTAACATTACAGCATACAATGACATTCTAGATGATTCTGTGCTTCCAACTTTGTGGCAACAGTTTGGGAAGGGCCTTTCCTGTTTCGGCATGACAATGCCCCCGTGCACAAAGTGAGGTCCATACAGAAATGGTTTGTCGAGATCGGTGTGGAAGAACTTGACTGGCCGGCACAGACCCCTGACCTTAACCCCATCTAACCTTTGGGATGAATTGGAATGCCGACTGCATGCCAGGCCTAATCGCCCGACCTCACTAATGCTCTTGTTGCTGAATGGCAGCAAGTTCCCGCAGCAATGTTCCAACATCATTGCATTCAACAGAAGATTACTCTTATGACTTGCATATACTCATAACATAATTCTTTGCTCTTCCTCTTCCAGCCCAAACTTCTCCATGCTGTGGTGGAGCATTTTGAATCCATTGGGTTCATTACAGACACACTGTCCAAAGGAGACACCAAATACATGGTGAGGACATTTTGTGGCTAGCAAGCTGCAAGGAATGTTGCTTAATCTGTCTAGTAACTAAGATGTTTTATGTTGTCATTGGTGATGTATTTTGTGCTGAGAGGGTCTGTACTTTACTAAATCGGAAGCAACCATTCAAGCAGATGGATTGGTTATTTATGTGGTTGTTGCTCTCTCTAGGAGGTCTGTCAGCAGAATTAGTTTCATCAGTCAGAAAGTTTATCTATTCAGTCTTTATTTAGCTATAAAAGTGTCCTACCCCTCTACCACATCGTCATTAATATGTTTCTAGGGAGTCTGCCAGCTGCAGCAGAAGGATGAAGACGAGGAGGAATATCTTCACAGACGCATTGATATCAGGTGGGTAGCTAGTTACCCTCCACATACACACCTAATCACATGGTTATTATGACTATGTTGCCTGGAGGATGGTCAGATAGAGCACTTTCAACGACATTTGATTATCTTTTCCTCCACCTTGCTATAACAGAAATACAATTTCCCTTATCTCACTCCAGGTTAATTCCTAAGGACCAGTATTACTGTGGTGTGCTGTATTTCACTGGCAGTGACATCTTCAATAAGAACATGAGAACTCACGCTCTGGAGAAAGGCTTCACCCTCAACGAGTATACCATCCGTCCAGTGGGGGTCACTGGTGAGTCACGCTGAAATATCAGCCGTCCACAATCAACCCCTTGCCCCTATTCCTAGACCAGGGTGTCAAACATACGGGCCCACGAGCCGATTAAATGTGACTCACGTTTTTAGTTTTAAAAAATGTAATCTAGATATAATCTAAATCATTTTGGAGGGGAAATATATACACATTTGACGGCGAGGAAATCTTTAAAAACAATTGTGCGGCCCTATGGACCTCGGTGAATACAGAGTGAAATGCATAAATATCGAATTTCCGTAAGTATTCACATCCCTGAGTCAATACATGTTAGAAGCATCTTTGGCAGCGATTACAGCTGTGAGTCTTTCTGGGTAAGTCTTCATGAGCTTTACACACCTGGCTTGAACAATGTTTGCACATTATTCTTTTTTTTTTATTCTTAAAGCTCTGTCAAGTTGGTTGTTGATCAATGCTAGATAGCCATTTTCAAGTCTTGCCAAATATTTTCAAGACAATACATTTTTATTTTATTTTTTATTGGCAACTTTAACTAGGCCACTCAGGAACATTCAATGTCATATTGGTAAGCAACTCCAGTATATACAGTATTTTGCCTTGTGTTTTAGGTTATTCCCTGCTGAAAGGTGAATTTGTCTCCCAGTGTCTGTTGGAAATGATGAAAAGCATACCAATAACATGATGCAATCACCACCATGCTTGAAAATATGAAGTGGTGTACGCCGTAATGTTGGATTTGCTCCAAACATAACTATGTTCCGAGTACAAAACGTTCATTTCTTAGACACATTTTTTTGCAGTTTATTAGTGTTACTGTATACTTTTTTTTGTGTGTGTGTGTGTGTGTGTGTGTCTTTCTGCAAACCGGATGCATGTTTTGGAATATTTGTATTATGTACAGGCCCCCTTCTTTTTACTCTGTCATATAGGTTAGTGTTGTGGAGTGACGACTGTTGTTGAAGCATCCTCAGTTTTTTCCTATCACAGCCATTTAACTCTTAACTGTTTTAAAATCACCATTGGCCTCATGGTGAAATCCCTGAGCAGTTTCCTTCCTCTCTGGCAACTTAATAAGGAAAGGCGCCAGTATCTTTGTAGTGACTGGGTGTATTGATACACCATCCAAGGTGTCATTTATAACTTCACCATGCTCAAAGGGATATATTCAATGTGTTTTTATTTTATTTTTACCCATCTACCAATAGGTGCCCTTCTTTGCCAGGCATTGTAAACCTCCTGGTCTTTGTGGTTGAATCAGTGTTTGAAATGTACTGCTCGACTGAGTGACCTTCCAGATATTTGTATGTGTGGGGTACAGAGATGAGGTAGTCATTCAAAAAATCATGTTAAACACGATTGCACGCGGTGTGTAATAATGACTTGTTAAGCACATTTTTACTCCTGAACTTATTTAGGCCTGCCATAACAAAGGGGTTGAATACTTCAGATTTTCATTTTTATTTCATTAGTAAAATTTCCTAAAAACATAATTCCACTTTGACATTATGGGGTATTGTGTGTAGGCCAGTGAATACTTTCGGAAGGCATGTAATAAATCCTTCAGATCAAAGTGTCTGGAGGTTGATTTAAAAATATATATATTTATTAGGCACCTGTATCTTATTTACTGAAATTCAGCAGTGTATCCATCTCACCGTCACAGTTGGGTTAACCAACTGTGTAAAGTCAGTTTAAACAGCAAGGTTAGTTCATGTCTGTGTTTCTGTGGTTGTAGGTATGGCCGGGGAACCTCTGATGGTGGACAGTGAGAAGGATATCTTTGACTACATCCAATGGAAGTACAGAGAGCCTAAAGAACGCAGCGAGTGAAAGGGATGAAAGACACTTTTTATCCCCACATGATTTAACTGCCAACAAGGCTGACAATTGTGTATGTTTGTGTTTATCTATGTGTCTATGTGTCTTAGGGTTTCTTTTGATTTTGGTGTGTTTTCCCAGGAGGGAAAAATAGCACAACCTTGTTGGTCTTTAAAAAAAGTTGTTCTGAGGTTTCTCCTACAGATTGACAGAACATGTATAGTTAAAATATACTTGCAAACACTCTAACTCTTGTGATATGCGTGATCTGTTTGTTTTTTTGACGACATCACCAGAGATTTCTACCCTCTGACAATGCCAAGACATAATTATTTGTTTACATTGCTGTCACTCAGCAGAATCATCCAAATATATTTTTATTGTGCTAAAATAATTTGTGTATCGAACAGCAATGCAGTCTGTTACTGCTTTGTCACTATCTTGTTTGGCTAGCTAGGCAACAATGTTACCTTGACTGCAGAAACAGACTGGCTACCAGGCTAAATCATAGGGCTAGTGTTAGGACACTACCAGATCTTTTAGTATGCCTGACTAGTCACTGCTGTAGCATCTTTGTACATTGTTGTTTCCTTCACTCACTGTCAAGTTTTATATGTATTATGTCTGGGAGACATGTATCATGCTTTTGAGATGAAGTTACTTCCAAGATGAAGACACTTGGAGTGATTAATGGATATTATGTTACATATAGTTCTGTCTTTTTTAGAACCAGCCGTACCCATGAGCAGTTGGGAGTCCATTTTCTCTCTAGATTTTTTTTCAATTAATTTTTATGGGTGGAAATGTAACACTGTAATTGAGCTCTATCCGCATGATTTCTAGGGAATAAATGGTGCACATAAACATGTCGTGATGACCTGTAACTACCCTTATGAAATCCCCCCCCCCAAAAAAAAAAAAAAAAAAAAAAAAACGGAAGATTTTCGAGAAAGGTGAATTGATACTGCTAGCTGACAGCAAACTATTTATTTTGTGTTTTTATGAGTAATTAAAAAAAATAAGTAGTCTATTTATCTTTGACTGTGTACTGCTAAGCATTAGCAGAAGCCTAATAGTACTGTCTTTGCTAATGTTTACAATTACACAGCGGTTGCCACGGAAACCAACGACGTTTGAACCGCAAAGCATGATGGGTTGAAATAAAATGCAGCAAGAAATGCCAGCAAAAGCTGCGAGAGATTGACCAATAACTACACCGTGTGCATAACGGTTAGCCAATAGGAGATATGTGCGATCGTGTCTTCTGTCAGTTACACACCCACATTACTTTTTTGTCCACCACTTAGCGGGAGTTGTAGCTGTTAAATCAAGCGTCCATATAGCAGAGACAACCGGCGTTGGAAAATAAGGTAAAAACAGTTTGTTAGGCCATTATGAGCTGTCCTTCATTTTTTAATTAGTGTGGGTGGTCTAAGAATAATTTGCGATCTGAGTTGATAAGTACAGTTGAACCCGCTAACGTTAGCTATTTGCGTCTGAGTGGCACACAACAGGCGTCATTAAATAATCTTCTACAAGCTAACGTTAGTCTACTAACGGCAGCTAGCTAGTTCATGTTAGATTGCTAGCCAGATATCAAGTTACATTACGACATCTATCATAATATCATTCATGACTTGTTTGCAAGGTGGCACCCATGGAGATCCTATTAAATTACTAGAGGGGCAATAATAACCCAAAAAGTTCCAGAATGTGGTGAAAAATGGCAGCCATATTGGTCAGGGAGAAATCAAAACTAGTCTAATTGGAATGAATGGCAGAGGCTTAATCCTCCTGCATTTACTTATGCAGGAAAATAAAAGTAAAGCATGCGATCTAAATTGTGTAATAAAATGTGTCAACCTAAATACTTGTAAGTTAATAGAAAATCATGCAGATTTTATATCTACACTTGTGTGTATCTATATCAACAGACCATAAATGGATACATTTATTTTCTTAGAAAGGTGTGTTTATTATGATACAACATCAGTACTTGTTGCATTATTTTACAACTTGTCCAATGCTGCTTTCACATGCTAGTTGGATCTCGGAAACTCGAAAATGTCCGAATTTGCTAACTGCATGTACATATATACACCTGCCATGTGCAACCAGTTAGCAGTTATTATGCTAATTTTAACTTGACTAATTTTGGAAAATGGTGAGTTATGGTTTTTGTTTTGTTCAAAATAACAAAAATGTTGCTTGACAACTTGAATAGATTGGAGAAGATGAGAATTCTAGCTACACATAAGTAGTGGTGAGGTGGAGTCTACCATGTCCGGATGCGATTTCACCATTATTTTTCTGTATTCAGGGTACACTCAAACATCGGTTTATGATTGAGAGTAACAGCTGATTTTTAGATTGTATATAGATTTGCTCTCCTTAATTAAATACACAACAGACCAAAAGTATGTGGACACGTGCTTGTCTATCATCTTATTCTAAAATCATGGGCATTAATATGGAGTTGGTCCCCTTTTGCTGCTTTAACAGCCTCCACTCCTCTGGGAAGGCTTTCCACTAGATGTTAGAACATTGCTGCGGGGACTTGCTTCCATTCAGGCACGAGCGTTAGAAAGGTCTGGCACTGATGTTGGGCGATTTAGGCCTGGCTCGCAGTCGGCGTTCTAATTCATCCCAAAGGTGTTTGATGGGGTTGGACCACGCTTTGTGATCATGTATATTGACATGCTGAAACAGGAAAGGGCCTTCCTCAAACTGTTGCCACAAAATTGGATACACAGAATTGTTTAGAATGTAATTGTATGCTGTAGCAATAAGATTTCTCTTCACTGGAATTAAGGGGCCTAGCCCGAACCATGAAAAAGCCCTAGAACATTACTGCTCCTCCACCAAACTTTACAGTAGGCACTGTGCATTGGGGCAGGTAGGGTTCTCCTTTGCATGTGCCAAACTCAGATAGTGAAACGTGATTAATCACTCCAGAGAACGCGTTTCCACCAACCCTAGCTGACGCTTGGCATTGCGCGTGGTGATCTTAGGCTTGTGTGTGGCTACTCGGCCATGGAAACCCATTTCATGAAGCCCCCGAGAAACTGTTATTTTGCTGATGTTGCTTCCAGAGGCAAGTTTGAACTCGGTAGTGAGTGTTGCAACCGAGGACAAACTATTTTTATAGTATGTGTCATCTGATTTATTCGTTTTAGACTTGTTTAATCAAACTTTTTCCCACCAGCTCCTGATTAGCCTACTGCTCACATGTGCACTGCGCCTGCGCTCGTTTTCCCTGGCTAAACTAGCTGGCTTGCTGAACTATGCTAGTTTTCATCCTCATTGTCAAACTTCATAAATACTACACCCTCAACTTAAACTCATTTGGTAGTTATACGATCATGTAATTAAGAAATTACCTGGAAAGAAACATTACAATTATGTATTGTTTTGTTGAATAGTCATGAGATAAATGTCGCAAGACAACAGTAGCGAAAGATATCATTGCTTTGCCGACACAGCCAGATGTGTAGTCTTGTACTTGTAACCTTATTTCAATTTACTATTGTATTTGTTGATTAAATCTGACATTTTATTAATGAATAATCCAGAAGTGAGATCTCGAAAATATATAAACTATACATATCACATTTCCTACAATGAATGGCTAAATTAATTTCGGACACTAAGGGTCCGGAGCTCCCCTTCCTCCTCATATTAGAAGTGTATCCATAGAAACTACACAGAGTGCGGTTGCCATGCCATGTGCCAGTCATTATTTAACTGGTATTTGCACAGCAGTATGCCACGGTTGGTTAGCCAGAATGGATTCCGACCCTACGCTTGCTTACAGCTGTGCTAGGTTTGGACAGGCTGCATGTTTAGATTAAGACACTGCGGAGCTGGCTCAAAACATGGCTCGGAAAACATACCTCAATCCAGGGATGCGAAATGCGTTGTACTCCGATTTGTCCAATTCACTGTTACACCGAGAAGATTGAATGAATACTATAGCAGTCGTTTTGTCTTCTGTGTAACAGTTGCGATGATGGGACAATTCAGAGTACACCTCATTTCTCACCCCTGGGTTGAGGTATGTTTTCCAAGCCATATCCTGCACCTGCTCTGCGGTGTCTTGCTGGCCCCGGTAAGGAAGCGTAGGGTTCGGAATCTATTCTGGCTACTGCTTGGTGTGTTAAGCTCTGATTTGAAGATGTTAGCTAGTGGATGATGAGTCTTAATACGCCAAGTTCTTTCTAGAAGTGTTTAGTGAATAGCGTTTAAAATGCTGGGTGAGCCCAGGTTGAACCCTATCAGTCTGTCCTTGTTGGTTAATACCGTGATTTTTTTGGTTTCCTAGGGCAACCATGTCTGACAGAAAAGCAGTCATAAAAAATGCCGACATGTCAGAGGAGATGCAGCAGGATGCAGTGGAGTGCGCCACGCAGGCTCTGGAGAAGTACAACATCGAGAAAGACATTGCCGCATACATCAAGAAGGTACCCACCCGAGACTTACCTATTCGATAACTATCATGGTCTGTGGCTGAATGACTCTGCCTATTTCCCATACAGAGCAGTGTGACTCTTGCCAAAAGTTACTCTCTGTGGGAATCGATTATTTCTGTGGCTATCCATATTTTATGATTGTCTAAAATATTGTTCGATGCTCAAACAATTGGTTGAATTGCATACATGGGGAAAGGGATGTTATCCCCAGGCTTTGGTATAACATTGAGTTCAAGTAGTCTGACCTTCATTCTAAATAATGTTAGCTACCTGATTTACTGGTTCACTATAAATCTAAGTAAAATTGTATGACATTTACTACAGTGGTGCAGGGTCACTGGATTGTAAAAAATTAACACTACTGTCTTGTTGATCTATGTTAATCATGCATTCCTGTCTCCGCCCCTTCCAGGAGTTTGACAAGAAGTACAACCCCACCTGGCATTGTATTGTAGGGAGGAACTTTGGCAGCTACGTGACCCATGAGACCAAGCATTTCATCTACTTCTACTTGGGCCAGGTGGCCATCCTGCTCTTCAAGTCTGGCTGAGGAGCCAGCCGCCCCAGCCCCTTTAACATCAACTGACCATTAAATATTGACTGACTCGACAGAAAGGCTCTTTCATTCCTGGTCAACGGGAACTGCCTTTCTGTGCTGCTTTCTACCATTTTGTTCCTCTTTGTTTAAAGAAAATACCTGGCCATGTGAGAGAAATGAAACACTTGTATTTATGTTTTCTATTGCAGTAGATTGTCACTAATTTGATTTTAAATAAAAGCGATATCGTTTGGCTTTCTGGGTTTACCCGTTGTAGTTTATTTTAGCTACTTGTGTTCACGTACTATGAAGCAGAGGTTAATCACCCAAATGTATTGATTGACAGCACTGATTGTAAGGAGGGGGAACAGGTTTCTCCTGATAACCAGAAACTGTGTGGGACAAGGCTTTAAATATTCTCATCCCACTTGAAAATGAATTACATTAGCCCAGGTAAGTAAATATTGGTCAATATTGAAAAGGTGATAATCGTCTAAATTCATACATTGCCACAACTTCATCTGGCATGAGTAAATTATAGCTAGAACAGCAAACAGGACTTAAGGGAAGTGGTGAAAAGTACACAGCTGGCATACTTGAGTAAAAGTAAAGAACCTTAATAGAAAATTACTCCAAACAGTAAGAAAGTCCAAATGTACTTGGTTTAAAATGTACTTAATGGTTTACTTGACACTCAAATTCCTTAGATTAGGCGCGCCAGATCAGAAGCAGTTGGGATGACCAGGGATATTTAGTGAATTTGTCAATGGAACACATTTTCCAACACCCAAAAGTACATGGGAGTAAATGTAGGCAAAAATGTAAAGTGCAGACACCCCAAAAAAGCCAAGTGACTGTTGTACATGTTTTCCAGAGTAAAGTGACAAACGTGGTCCATGCTAAAAATGGCCACCCTTTCTACAACAAAAGATGGTGACTTACTGTCAAAGAACCTGTACGCTGAGCATTTTCATGCAACTGTTCCTAACATTGTATCACTAGTCTAGCACAACCTACCAAACTGTTCCATCAAATACAAGCCGAATGGCTTAAAGCTTAAATGTCAGTGAAGAGACTCATTCTGTAAGTGTAGGGGGTGGATGTGAGCCAATAGAAAACTGATTTGTTGATACAATAGCAGCAACCAAACACCTGATGTGTCCTGAATGCCTTTGACAGCCCAGCCTGCAATAGAACCCCATTAAGAGTTTGAGTTACAGGGAGCTACTGAACTACAATGTCCCCAAATGCTTTGTGTATTTGAAACTCAATCAGCCCATTTACACACAATCACAAGGTGAGATAGGACTGTGGTGGTACTCTTTATTACAACACATTTAGAAAACCAGTTTGTGAGGGTAGACCCCATTGGAGAGGCAGAAAGAGGATCGCAGGTAGCCCTTCAGCTGGGGAACCTTCTTAATGAGGGGTAGAAGCTGAGAGTCCACAGCCTTCTGGTCCTCCTTCCTCTGCACTGTCAACTGGTACTTCTGTAGCAGGGGTAAAGATAAGAGTTTCAGATAGCTCGTGACATCCCAGTTAAAAGCATTTTTTCTAGCCACAACCAGAGGGAAGAACCATTATTCACCATATATTAAGCAAAAGACCCACTCCCCATCAAAAGATTTGAGCAGTCAGGACATTAGATAGATTTCCAACCAATTGGGACAGATTAATGTGAATAATTTAAAAATATGCATAAATGATGCACATTTCCCCACCAGCGGTCTTTCTACCAAACTGAATTGCAGCGGATAAAAATCAGTGCGTGATGACAGTGTACACAAAATTTACTTTTTCACTTCAGTTTTCCTGTACCGAAAGAAATGTAATGTTCAATGTGTTTCCAGTGCATTTTCAACTCTACCAAACAATTGCTTGCGTTAAATAGCAAATGTGCCTACTCTGGTCTTGGCAAGTGCGCTCTAGCCAACAGCACGCAGATAGATACAGGTAGGTTAGTCTATAACACGAGATTATTATGGATAACAGCGAGGATATTTGTGTCAGACGGCTGTCAAGCATCAATCTTGTCACAAGAATAGGACCCTCAACATTTATCTGGAGCCTAACTGAGTCATGGTGGGAGGACACACCATGACATCGCGTGACTCAGTTTATAAATATTTGTGCTATTGCTTGCGTCATTTTACCATCAAAATGAGCCCACCATTTCGAACAAACGTTGGCATTTATACATTTGTGCCGACACTTCCTGTTTCCTATCACAGCAGTCCTGATTTTGTATGATTCCCTTTTAAAATATACGGTATGACTTAACTAGTGGATGGAAATGTGATTAATGACCGCATTCTCCAAATAACATTCTAAGGAATGTAGGATTAATGCACCATGGTTTTTATGTTACTTGTCCAATAACAGCACTCAATAGTAACCATTACTCCTCACCCCCACTAGTCTAAATCCCAGGAGGGTTTGGAAGTGTGTATAGCTTGTGTATATCTAGTAGTGTGGGGTTGACCTCTTTCTCTGTGTCAAAGATCTCTCCTTCCTGGTGGCGGGGTCTCCTCAGCCTCTTCTTCTTGAAGTAGGCATCTGACAGAGTCTTGGGGATCTTCATGCCAGAGATGTCGACCTTGGTTGCTGTGGCAATGACAAACTTCTGGTGTGCCCGGCGCAGGGGAACACGGTTCAGGGCCAGGGGACCTAGAGGATGGAGAAAGCAAGAGGGTGATTGAGTTACAACTGAAAACGCAAGAACAGCATACTTTTCCAAACATCACATCAAGATAAGGCTACCTAACGGGGTACTGCAGCTGCACAGACGTGAATGTGAGCTATAAAATCTCACTGGACATTCCGACCAGGTCTACTCTATGCAAAACCTGTTTGGCCAATTCACTGATTAATAGGAATGTTTCAAAGCACTGGTTGTTCTTACCAGTTACAAGCAGGAGACCACTGGAGAGTTGCTTCAGGAACACAACACGCTGAGGGGAGAGAAGAGTCAGTTACTGCATTGCACAGGGCAACATTTACCACATGTATATGCTACTGAAGTGATAACCAATCCTGGTTCTGAAAAACTATGAAGACTTCAAAAAACCAATGGTAATAGTGCTATAGCCTAAACCAAACAAGCTGGCATTCTACTAGAATGTAGAGCTGATCAATCTACTTGTTACAGTAATAAAAATATCCACAACACTAGTTAGTATAACACAATTGTACTAGACCACTGACTTTTAAAAATGTATTGGGAAACTCATACATAAATCAAACAAATATTTTCAGATATTGTTTATCAACTCGAAATTCTCCACTTCACACATTTATGTGCTTCCAATACAACGATGTGAGTGTCCTCTGCCAATTGAGCAGCACTTAAAGCTGAAACCATAGCAGCAGGCTCTGCTACGTGCATTCAGTGTGTGGGCACAGTCCTGTGTGTGGGCACTACCGTAATATGCCTGTGTGAGGCTTGAACGTGTGTTTTCCATTGTGGGAAAAAAGGAAACTGAGTTGGTAGTGTGGGAGTATTATGCAGCTTATCGCATGTAGAGCAAAGGACAGTTCTAAGGAGGGTAGCAGCGCAACAAGGGTGTTTAGAATAGTGTGCACAGCACGCCATCTCAGCAATATAATAGGTCACTAAATAATGCTACAGAGTTTATGAGTGATGGCAGTGTCATGTGTAGCCATGCGAGTGTTCACCTTCCTGCACTAGTGTCCAGTGAGCACGACATGGACTCTTCGGCGGGTGGTGCATGAGTGTTTCAGAGGTGATGTGTGCGTTTGTGCACACTCTGTGAGATCTCACCTTTCCACGGTGGCGCCCAGTGAGTAGTACAAGCACGGTTCCCGGGGTGATGGTGGCACGCAGGTTCCTCTTGTGCTGGCTGAAAGGCTTCTTACCATGGTTCTTCAGCTTATGGGGCACATCCTCTGTGGGGTAGTAACGGGGCTGGGGGGCATAGAGTCAGGGGATCAAACTACTTCACAGGTGTAGCACCATTTAACACCACCAGCCATGTCTCGCAATTAGACCTCACTGCAGTATATTGAAACAGTGAAAAGTTAATATGCTGAATGATTGTGCGCTGCAAAACTCAAGACAATTTTGTAGATCCAAGAGCAATTGCATCGATCCATGCGCAACATGACACCAACTACAATTAAGGAAACTGTTCAAGCCAATGACTCACCATCTTGCGCATCTTGACAACGCGAGTGCCTCCATTCTTGTCTCCGCCAACAGTCTTGGTGATTGTGGATGGAGTCTTGACCATCTTCTTCTCAATCTGAAACAAGCAAGACACTTCAGTACACTACACATACAAACGTGAAGTCTAACAGGTCCAATGTAGAGAACCAAGGGGACAGCTTTCCCCAGACTGTGCCTCCCTCCTCTCACCTTGGTCTCAGTGGTCTTGGTCTTCCTCTTGTACATGGCCCTGCGGGCGTACATGGCGGTACGGGAGTAGCGACCAATGCCCCTGGCCAGGACAGGGTTCCGGCTGCAATGAGCCTTCTTGGCCACCTTCTTCTTGTCTCCCTCTGCCATCTTGGGACAGACCAGGGGACCCGAATGGGTTAAAACACATGGATACAATACTATAGAACAATATTTACATAATCACTGGATGCATTACTGGTGAATCATGAACTGATCATGCTGGCTAGCTAGATACTTTGATGGTATGATGCTCAGAGGTTACATGTCATAGGTCAGGAGAGCTAGCAAACTAAGTTAAGAACATTTGTGGCTCCAGATATTCAATAACAGGTAACCAAAGTACTAGTTTGTCATATTCCAATACAATATAACCAGCAGGCCCCATACTGGGAGGTGGCCTTTTAGCCATTGTTATTAAGTAGTTAGTTTTCCATAAACATTTCGATAGATCACATCTGCGACTTGCTAGCATAACAGAAACAAATACATGCCAGCGTGCAGGTAAAACTCTTGACATTTTAAACAGTCAATTAACTAGTTAGGCACGACAGACGTGTCAATATGCCAGAGTTCGCCAAAACACCTCAAACCTGGGAGTGAACACGCACGCATGACGTTATACCTTAGCTGGTAGCTACATCTAGCAATCTAGCAACCTAGCTGGCTAACATTTTGACTATTTCGGAAATTCTCTATAATATGCCATTACACATAGATAAGTAATATCCGCTGACAATCCACTAACGTATAAACCAGGGTACATAAACGTAATATTGGTGAAACGAGAAATCTGCTCAAGTTACAACGCGTTGCGCTAGCATGTAGCCGTGGGCCTAAATTTCCGAAACATAAAGCAATTTATTTACAAGTCACCACACAAAACACAACAATTGTCATACATATGAACTGCTTAGGATACAAATAACATTCCCATGCGAATGGGAAATGGTTATTTAGTCCATTTTGCACAGATGAACACCGATTTTATTTATGAAGTTGGGTGGGGAGAAACCAATCTTACCTTTGCTATGAAAAAAAGACCGACATCCGGGGAAGTTACGTATATATCTACGTTGCATGTCACGTCGACGTAAGGATGCAAAAACGACGCAAAAAAATATTGGGGGCTTGTTGTTCAGAGAATCAATAAAATACAACCATTTTTAATCAGTAAATATTTAAGCAATAAGGCACGAATATTTAAGCGCTGATCTTATGTACGACGCAAAGCCCGAGTGCCTGGATTACAGCCCTTAGCCGTAGTATATTGGCCATATACCACAAACCTCCAAGGTACCTTATTGCTATTATAAACTGGTTACCAACGTAATTAGAGCAGTACAAATACATGTTTTGTCATACGCGTGGTATACGGTCTGATATCAGCCAATCGGCATTCAGGGATCAAACATGAATGCTGCTTGGCTGACAGCCGTGGTATATCACGAGTTTGACAAAACATTTATTTTTACTGCTCTATTTATGTTGGTAACCAGTTTATAATAGCAATAAGGCACCTCGAGGGTTTGTGATATATGACTAATATACCACGGCTAAGGGCTGTTCTTATGCACGACGCAAATCGGAGTGCCTGGATACAGCCCTTAGCCGTGGTATATTGGCCATATACCACACCACGCCCCCTCGTGCCTTATTGCTGGATATAGCCGGCTAAGGGCTGTATCCAGGCACTCCGCTTTGCGTCGTGCTTAAGAACAGCCCTTAGCCGTGGAATATGGCCGTATACCACACCTCCTTGAGCCTTATTGCTTAATTAAAATAATGATTAATGACTGAGTCGTATTTCTAATTTATAGAGCTACATTTTATGTTCGCTTTTAGCACTCATGATAAAATAATGATGAGCTGCCTTTGAAAATATACTGTATGTATCCATACCAATCTGTAGAGACTCATATCAGTTTTTCTCAAAGGGTCAGTTTCCAGGACCCAGATTACGGTGGCGTTCCAGGTTACCTACGTTGCTATACTGATGTGGTTTCTGAGAAAAATATTTCTCCAGGCATTATGACATCCCAAAATGAGAGTATTATTGCAATAGGCCTAGTAAATACTATTATTTAAAGAATATGAACAACAATCCTACACAAATGTATTGCTAATTTTTTAATTTGGAAAAATCTAACATCTAAAATGCAACCTTGCAGTTTACATATTAGCACACGTACATATGTAGGGCAATGGTTATCCCTGCAGAGTGATCATTCATATTAAAATGCAAGGCGAGAGAGAGGCTGTAAGGAAGAGGCAGAGATGCTTCTCTCCTTCCACAGAAAGCAACTTCACCCAAACTCAAACCACACTTCTCATCTCAATTGTTAATATGCTACAGCGAGAGGTAAATAGTACATCCAATGAGCTAGCACTGTTATCAAGGCAAACACAAAGACAGTCCCTTACAAAAAAAACTGATTTAGCCCTTCAGATTCACAAGGCCTCTTTAAGCAGATACAGACAGTATGGTTTCCATACATAAACATTTATAAAAGGTAAAAGGAATATGAAGTATACGAGGGAGTTTATCACAGACATGTGGGTTACTAAATACACAAAACACCCTTGTTTCTGTGTTTAGGTAAACAGCAATCATTTTCTGGAGTAATTGACGAGTGACGAGATCTTGTGTATTTCTTTGAGTGTAGGTGGTAGAGTCTTGGGATGTTTCAAAGTATGCATCAAACATACAAAAATCTTGAGGGGTGGATATTCTTACATTTCAAGTCGATGCAATCCGGTGTTTAAACTCCACATCTGACAAAAAATCTTAAGTCGCATTCGAGTGTGTATATGGCATGTACTCGATTGGGTATGTAGGGTGTGGTGTATTTCGAGTGTGGATGGTATTGAAAGTACACTTTTGAGTGGGGATGGTACAGTAGTACACTTCTGAGTGTGCATGGTTTGGTCTCTTCCTCAGTGAGTGTTCTCTATGATGATGGCGATGCCCTGTCCACCACCGATGCAGGCTGAACCCACAGCATACTTTCCCCTAATCCACCTGAGAGAAAGAAAAACACAAATTAATCATTAGACCACTTCTCTGTGAAATAACATGAATAGCTCAGCCATTGAATTGTGTCTTATTTTTTCTAGTTAAAAGCATTTGCCTGTTACTTCACATGAGACAACAATGAATTGTTCTGATTTTATTTGACAATTTTTGTCTACATATATACAGAGTGATAAGAAGTGATCCGGAGTAGTAAGAAGACTACTGGTGTGGTGGGGTTACCTGAGCTTGTGGACCAGGTGCGCAGTGATGCGTGCTCCTGAGGCTCCCAGGGGGTGCCCGATGGCAATGGCCCCCCCATCGGCATTACTCTTCTCTGGGTCCAGACCCAACACCTTGGAAACCGCAAGGTACTGAGCAGCAAACGCCTCATTCACCTGAGAGAGAGCAGAGGGGATAGAGAGAAGGACAGGAGAAGACAGAGCAGGAGAAAGAGAGGGAGAGACAGAGCAAGTGAGAAGGAGGCAAAAGGAGGAAGTCAATTCTATCAGGTAAGCTGCATGACCCAGAGTAAACCAAAACAGAGCAACCAAATATCTGCCACTTTCTGCATCAGTTCCTATTTATGAACATAAAACAGACGAGTATACCTCCACCAGATCCATGTCTTGGAGGGTGAGACCTGCTTTTTTCAGGGCTTCAGTGATGGCTGGAACTGGGCCTGATGGGGGAGAATGACAGAACCTTACGAACAGAAATCACTTGATGGCCATGCTAGAAAGGCCTATATATTGGGATGTATCATATGTTTTCATCAAGTACATAAGCCATTTGTTGTCAGTCACCCACCGATTCCCATAATGCTTGGGTCACATCCGGAGACGTGATATGCCACTATTCTTGCCAATGGGGTGAGCTTGTGCTCTTTCACAGCTTCCTCACTGGCTATCACCACGGCAGCAGCTCCGTCTGACACACCCTGTGGAATAGGAACAGAACATGAAGATCAGTACATTCAAAACTAGCACACAGGATTTACACCCAGCAAACTAAAATGATCTGCACTCCATTTAAAACCGGTGTGCTTGGGGACAGATTGAATGTGATACTCTGTTAGCAGAAGATGGTAGGAACTGGGTGGAAGAGCTTGGGTCCAGAATTGAATCGGTCTTATTTAGTACTCACTGATGCATTGGCAGCAGTGACCGTTCCTTCCTTCTTGAAGACAGGAGGTAGCCTAGCCATCTGCTCCAGGGTGGTCTGGGGACGAGGGTGCTCGTCCTGGGTCATGGGTACCTTGCCCTTCTTAGCCTTCACATCGATGGGTGCGATCTCTGCCGTGTAGTGGCCCGCCTCATGGGCTAAGGTTTAGAGAGCACACAGACAAACTCAGGGATGTGGTCAGCATTCAGATGGAAATCTGGAAAAACAGTGTATTGTCATGGTAATATGCAGTTCACTGTCATAATATTTCCGAGGGCAGATAATCAGGAATCCCTGATTAATCAAGGCAGAGATTGTAAACATGTGAGCTTAGTTAGGGTAAGAGTTGATTTCTGACCTGCCTTCCACCTCTGCTGTGTCTGGTGTGCGTATTTGTCACAGTCGTCTCTGCTGATCTCGTATTTCACTGCCAGGTTCTCTGCTGTGATGCCCATGGGGATCTTAATGTGCAGGTCAGTAAGTCCCGCCCACAGAGTGTCCTCCAGCTGAGACAAAGGAAAGAGAGAACACGTTAGCTTAGTCCTTGGCATTGGTTCAGAGCAGCTGTTAGAGGGCCCTTATGGTCAAAAGTGACAAAATCTATACCCATTTGGTATTTTATCTCTCCTCATTTATTAATTCAATACCTTGAGGTCAAGTCCGAACTTCGTTCCAAAGCGGACGTTGCGGACAGCATACGGCGCCTGGCTCATGCTCTCTGAGCCTCCACACAATACCACCTCTGAGTCCTTCAGACAGATTTCCTACAGACACAGACAGGGTCTTAAAGAAGACAAAATGGTACAAGGCTGCTAATGTTCCTATGCCATCGGCAGAAACAATGCACCTACAATTGACCTACAAACAATGAAATGGTGGTTTGAGTTAAAAAATATTTAAAAAACACATGGGGGCGTGGGGTGACCTCAATATACTTTAAAATGACAAAAACAACTCAAAACTTTGTAGAAATGATAATGGACCTATATTCATACTGTTTATTGACTGTCCAGATCACTAATTATCACTGTGCACAGTCAATGGAACTACATTCAAAGTTTCTTGGCTCTCCAGCTCAGGGAGCATAGAAAACTCCCAAAGCACTAGAGGACTATGTTTAGCACATTTTGACAGCAAGAAAATAAAACCCTTTTTCAGTGCAGCCCTCCAGACCTTGTTGAAGACCTAATGCAGCACCGGTAGCAAAATGAGTTTGACACCCCTGGTGTAGAGTCTCAATGTTTATATGTCTACTATACCTGAGCTCCATTGATGATGGACTGAAAGCCAGATCCACACAGGCGGTTTACGGTGAGAGCAGGCACTGGGATGGGCACCCCACACCTCAGGCCCACGTGACGGGCGATGTATGGAGCATCTGCAGAGCTCTGAAGGGAAGAGATTGGGAGAGAGAGGTATAGTCAGCTCAAACATTTCCTTCATTGAGTTTATCCTTGCCTCTGCTTGCTTTTTGGAGTTAAGCACACCTGCATGACGTTTCCAAAGATGACACTGTTGACAAGCTCGGGTGCCACTCCCCCAGCGGCGAGAGCAGCCTTGGAGGCATGCTCTGCTAGGTCTGTTGCACTGTGGTCTTTCAGAACCCCGCCGTAGGTGCCAAACGGAGTCCGCTTAGCAGACACAATAAACACACCTGGATGGAGAGAAAGAAGAGGGTTTGGGTGCGAGGTGACTAATCCAGCTTTACTGCAGCTTTAGAGTTGTTGATGACATCATATATGTGAATATCTAAAGCAATACAAATATTTGACTTGAAAAGTGCTGCGTTGCCTAGATTCACTGCTTTAGAGTCCTATCATAATCCACTGCAGTGCCATTGTAATTATCATGTAACTAAAATATGTCACGGTCACCTTTACCCTACATTCATCTCCAACTCACCTAGCCGATAGAAATGTAAAGTTAACGATAGAGAGGCATAGCTGACAGTTGTTAAACTGTGGCAAGACAACACTTAAATAGCTTTGTTTACATGTAGAGACAGACTGACAGCGGTCATTCGTTCATTGAATAGCAACAGCTCCAAAGACAGGAACAAATGAATCAGCTCAAAATGTATTGTTTTGATAATCTATGAACACTAGCTATACTTTACCAATTTTCAGGAGTCACCTGGTTATTATTTTACAGATGTTAACGTGTGCCACGCAATATGCATAGCTGCCTTTATTTTGCAGAGCAAGCAAAGCATGTTCATAGAAAAGCATGCATTTCGTGGTGAGTGCGTGATTTATGCTAAATATCAATATATAACTTACTTCTGATAAGTGACATAATATTGATTCCTCCTCACGTCCACGAAGGTCAGGGAATCTGTGTGAATTTAAGGGCGCTTTCTGCCAAACCCTGGCAAATCTTGACCTTTTACCTAAATAATGTGTAACTAATCATTGAGACAACAACATTCGACACAACGAACGTTTCATGTTCAGATGGTACTGGAAGGACAATTTTAAATGGTTACTGATAGCATATTTATTCCGTGATATAGCTATGTCTATTATAATGTTACCAATGTTATATATCTGACGTAACCAGATCAATGTTACAACAATGGGATCGAAAGTGTCTATGTGAAACTCGAGATGAATGTACGTCATTCTCTCCATTTTCAAGCAAGGAGGCAGCAATGATCACATTTGTTGATACACGGTAATAACAGTTATTTGAAGTGTTTAAACACGAGTCATATAGTATAGCAATCATGTATCTGGCTGTATCGCGTACCCTGTGTAAGGTATTGTCCCGACAGACTGCGGGGGCAAGGTGAGTTGTTACATGCACCGTGTGCATAGTTAGCAACGTTGTTACAGCAGTTGAACATGCTTTATTCTACATGTAGCTATATATTGTATTTAATTCTCTCATGGTTGTTGTCCAGTTGTATGCTAAAACCTGAGCCAGTTAGCTAGCTAAGTTATCTATTCACTGCAGTGCTGTTACAATGGCTAGATTTAGCTAACTAGTAAATCCCCTTCCTCTGACTTGCTATGTTCTGAACAGCTTTGATTGGAGTGAATGGTCAAGTCAGACAAGGTCCTTGTTGTCTACAAAGAGTTTGTTCTCTGGTGCACTTTAGTTTCAGTCGTCTACTCTGTTTGCTATTGGCACCATTTGTTATAATTGCACTACAGGCTCAACTCTCACTCATTCTGCCTATGTGTGCCATTACAGGGCGGAGCCGAAGAAGAAAGTGGACCCTCGTAAAGAGCACTATTAGTGCAATCCAAATGCATTGCTCTGTCCTAATGTACACCTGAACAGGTCCTTACTCTATTTGTTCATTTCCTCTAGGGTGTGCTGTGTTCCTCAGCTTCCCTTTGAGGAGAGTGAATAACGGGCTCTACTGCTGAAGGAGTGGTCCTGCTACAAACAGGTATGTGATCTTGAAAGCCAATGTTGGCCGAAGTTTCATCACCACAACCCTGTTAAAGATCCTTATTTAGAAGCAAAAAAAACAGTGAGCAGACAATTTACTGTACCTTCTTTGCAGACATTTTGTTATAACCAGTTCCTGTGCCACATTTGAATTTCTTTCCACCCTGCCCCTCTATGAGCAGACCCAGCACTGGGTTTGGATGGAGGCAGTAAAAGTCTGGCTGTGGAGGCCAAGTGGGATGCTCTGGAGGAGTTGAGGCTGGAGTGAGAGGAGCTCTACAAGGCATCACTGAGGCTAAACCCCCTGCTCTTCCCTTTCAACCACCAGGGATTCAGCTTCACGAGGCACCTGAGAGCAAATGCAACATCACCAAAGTTTACACCCAGTGAGTGTAACACATTGTGGGCGTAATACGTGTTGACATGGATGTTCATCCATGTTTTCACATGATTTGAACGGACAGACAAATATTTGACGAGGATGTTCATGAAAGAAGATGAGACATTAAAGCTTGCTCAGAACAACGGCCCGGGCACCATTAGTGGGTGTATGTCTCATTCAAAGTAAGGGTAATTTAACTGCTTTACTGACCATGACCTATTCATCGTATTGACAACTGCCCTAGCATGGATACAGAAGTTTCTATTCACACTCACGAAGTGATTCACATTCTGTAGTGTGTGTGCTCTGTAATGTAACATTCATAGATCTCATAGGTTTAAATACAGTCTGTAAGTAAAACATACCAGGGCGTTAAAATAAAGGATTCACATTTGTTTTATTTGAAATGCATTTTTATGTATGCATGTATGTAACACTAGATAAGGTATCATGTGAAATAATAAAAGGCAAAGATCCTGTGTAACGGTGTTACAGAAACACTGGCCTCAATTGCAATAGGTAGAGTCTCTTTCCACACAATGACGAGACAAAAACAGTCAGACCACTGGTGGAAGCCAGAATACTGGATGGTGTGCTTACCCTTTTCCTAATCCAGTATCTCTTTTAGCTGTTCCCCAAAATATTATTTCCCAGTACACACAATGTATGGAAAGAATGCACAACACTCTGTCACTATCAATAATTGTGTTTTTGATTAGAGTAGAACTTTCTAGCAGTAGAGAACACCGCCCTAATACCAGTGAAGAGAATTGGACACCTCTGGAAAAAAAATCTACGCCAGAGTGGTTTTGTTCCTGGAGAGCAGGCTTTTCCCCAACCAAGCCTAGCACTAAAACACCTTTCTAAACATGGTTTCAACTGAACCAATAAGAGTCAGGTGGTTAAGAGCATATTAGCTGGGGAAAAGCCTTCACACCCTCTGCAAGGGGCATATTCAGAAAAGTTCAAGAACATAAAGTAAAAATACACTGTGTAGAACATATATTCTGCCATGAACAATTATGACTTGTTCTAAAAATACTTGTACTTTTACTAAATACTTGTACTTTTACTTGTACTAATGTCAATCGATTGCTCTGAATAACCCCAGGACCATGGCTCCCTAGCCACAATCTCTACAGTTAAAGTTAGAAGAATTGGTTAAGTTTGTGTAGTGAAACAGATCTCAGATGCCACATTGACCTTGGTCTGCCCATGTTTAGGGCCATGGCAGTATTGACCCAGGGGATGGTTAGGACTGGGAATCTGGGGACTTTCCCTGGTGCAGGGGCATGTGCCAGTCTCTGGGCGGATCTTGTCTCAGGTCCCACACAGGGGTGAACTTCCTCTGCTCTGCCTCCCGGTTCCTCTCACTCTGCTGTAAAGACTCCTGCAGTAGGGACAGCATAAGAGAGAGAACAGACCAAGTTGGTTGGTTGATCTCTCACAATTGAGACATATTACAAATGTAGTATCCTGTACAGAAGCAAACTGTAGCCAACATTTCTGGACCTTGATGGCAGTTTCCTTGTAAATACAGTATTGCTGTTCCAACGTTGATTAGGCCATTTCCCCTCGCAGCAGAAATTATGATTGAGTGCTAAACTGTACCTTGGTCTCAGGGCCTGGGTTCTTCACCCACTCTCTACATGAGTAGTAGTCTTCTTTCCACTGCCCGCAGGAGGGGGATGTGCCATGGGCATAGTAGTTATGGAAACGGTTCCACAGGCTTTTGCAGTGTCTGAATTCACTCCAGTAGTCATCACAGGTCCGGGGCGGCTATGGGGGTCACATATCACAGGTAAATAGACATAAGCATATGACGTGATCGAGGTTAATACTTCTGCCATATTTACACTGAACAAAAATATAAACAACATGTGTTGTAAGATCCCAAAAATGTTCCATATGCACAAAAAGCTTATTTCTCTCAAACTTGTTTACATCCCTGTTATTGAGCATTTCTCATTTTTCCAAGATCATCCATCAACCTGACAGGTGTAGCATATCAAGAGGCTGATTAAACTGCATGATCATTAAACAGGTGCACCTTGTGCTGGGGACAATAAAAGGCCACTTTAAAATGTGGAGTTTTGTCACAACACAATTTCACTGATTCTCTGAGACGGTGCGTGGTCTGACGTACAATTTTATATGAACCGCGGGGAGCACGTCCTCCCACACCGTCACGTCACTGGCATGACTTTGTTATTATTACTCGACCTGCACAGAGCGCGAGGAATATAATCCATACTTTCAACCGTACTGACGGTCTTCCAGGTATTCGTAGAACCAATGTGTCGCACTTTGGTTTTCTGTTCCACGTTTTGTGGAACAATTCTTACACAGGTACATTTAAAGTCAATATTAAATTAATCATTGTTTATTGTCATCACACTGGAGAGGTTCCAACCAACTCAATACACCATAGTACACATGTCAATCAGGAGCTTTCCTTGGGTAGACCCAGCAGTTTTCTTATAAACAGCTATTCACAGACAAGTAATATTTGCAAGATTTAGCATAATTCATGAATCATTACCGTTTTGTTTCATGTGACCGAACAATACGATTTCATAACATGTGACAGACCAACAACACCTCTTGAAGTTTCTCCTCTCTAAGCTGAGACCTTGAAACTGAGATATCTTTAGTTCGTTCTCAAAACAACATTTGGGCGTACTGCCAAATTGCAGCTACTGATAGGTGTGATTTGTTGTCAGCCACTTGCAAGAACACAAAAATTGGTTATAAGAAAAGCAAACATTAAAATTCCCATTACACATGCCCCTACCTTTTTTTTAATGGTATCTGTGACCAACATATGCATATCTGTATTCCCAGTCGTGTAAAATCCATAGATTCTTGCCTAATGAATTTATTTCAATTGACTGATTTCATGTTTTATTTATTTTACCTTTATTTAATATATGAACTGTAACTCAGTAAAACCTTTGAAATTGTTGCATTTTTAAAACTTTTTGCTCAGTGTACAGAAGATGATACATGTACAGTACAGTATGAATCAATTCCTCGAGCATTGTTCTAAATTTCCTAAATGTGCCAGCAGCATTTCATTGTGTTATGGCTGTATTGCCATTTGATAACTGAAAAACTAGCTGGCGTTCCAGTATAATCAGAGTTCAAGAAAAACACATAATGGTGAAGCGTTGACCGTCCACTAAACAACACCTATCAAAGTGCCAATCTGCTAGATACTAACTCATCTATGGTTAATTGGTTATTTTAGCATCGATATTCTCTCAAGTCGGATGATCAGTCTAGGGAAGAAAACCTTTTCTCAAATGCATGCTATCCCTTTCAATGTGGTTTTAGCTTGCTAGCTAACATTTACACTAGCCTCGAACAGCAGTGCACACTATCGAGTCATATAACGCTCGCTAGCTCCAAACGAGTTACATTGGTGACTAGGGCCTTTAGTGAAATACGGTGACCTTACGTTATCATAAACAATACATGAATTTGGTACATTACCCTCCACATTGCTCCAGAATCTGCCATCATCACCTCCGTTGTTTTGACTTTTGACAAGAGGACGAAAACAGCCAATCAAGCACTGTGAAAAGTCGTCACTAGTTACCTAAGCCAAAAATTCATAAACCCCGCCTATTTATGTAATTCCCCTTCTTAAAATGTTATTTTAAACTTAACCTCAACCAAAGTGCTAACCTTATCCATAACCCTAAATTAAGAGCAAAAAGCACATTTTTGTTTTCATTTTAAAAAATGTACGACGACTTTGTGGCTGTGGTAACTGATAGAAAACTGAAAAAGCAGGAGTCCCACCCACCCACTTCCGGCAATGAATGAACTCGAGAACAAGAAGCTGATATTTGCAGAAGTAAGCAAAGAAAATTATTCACATCTATAAATTGCTCTATCCCTTTACTGTGCTTATTACACACGTATGAATTACAATATGTAGCCATTTCAATACCTGCTGATACACATTAACTTTGGGCTCTTATGAACCAAAATGTTAAAATCCTTCCACACACAATTATTTAAAGACAAAAATAAGATTTATAGAGAGTGCACTTTATTCAAAACGCTGTACTTTATTTCAGAGTTGATAAATAAACAAAGGAATGGCTCTTATCCACCTCTGCCACTCATCACTCTCAAAGTTCGAGTTCAACAGGTTCCAATGTCAGAAGCGTTTCCTAATTAATTTGATACATATTCAAAGAAAAATCTAACCCACTCCATCATCAACATTAACAAGGGTAATCCCATTATGAGAAAACAAGGTAGAATTTTTAAAATATTCATCATATTGTAGCAAAAGGAAAGGGTAGCTGGCTTTGGCTGGGCTCAGACCAGCAACCCTGTACTCTAACCACAGGAGGTTGGTGGCACCATAATTGGGGACGACGGTAATGGCTAGAACAGCACAAGTTGAATGGTATCAAAGACATGGTTTGATGCCATTCCATTCGCTCCGCTCCAGCCATTATTGTGAGCCGTTCTCCCCGCAGAAGTCTCCACTGACTAACCTCAGTCCGAATAGCATTTCGTTTTTTAGAAGAGCTTTTAACATGCTGACCATGGACAAGACCGTTACAATATCATCAAAAGAAAGTAAAACCTTGCTGATTCCTGCTAAGGGACAGAAAAATGAACCCAGCTCTTTTCATGACTTGCTTTTATTGGTTTCCTATGATGGATGTGTGGGTATGTAGAGTCTACAGTAAGTCAGTCAGTCTCTGCAGTTGAATACTGTAGTGCCTCAAGGCTTTCTGCCACCTTTCTTGCGTAGTGACTGTCCCTCACCAGAAAAGGCGATGAATTCTGAATCCTCCTGTAAATATAGAAGACCAGCTTTAGCTTAATGCATTCAAATTTGGCACATCCAATATAAACTGTCTAAATATGGCTTTTATACCTTTCTGAATATCAGTTTTGCAGGAAAGGGATTGAGCGGTTTATTACATTTAACTTTTTTGACCATCATACTTACATCCTCTGTTGTTTTCCTGGGCTGAGGCCTGGAGTTTCTGATGAAGGTGATCCTTCCGACCTTGTACTCGTAGTTAGGAATCCCTCTGTATGGGGACAGAGAGGGGTTAAAGGTTAAGACCAGAGCCGGTGTCATCATAGCATGTCACATGTAGTTTTGCAAAATCCCAGGAACTTTAAAAGTTCCCATAATTTTGCAACCCTAGTCACATATACATTCAGGAAGATAATGCAGATCTGATCTGCAAATACAAAAGTGACAGGATATGGGGAAAGGGCTAGGGATTGGTTTTAGACTGGTCATAGCTCCCAACCTTTTAATGTCACTGGGATCGATGGGGACGGGGCTAGGCTCAATGCCTTTCTTTTTGCCATCCAGACGATTGCCTGAACCAGTGAAGGCCTATAGAGAGATTAAGTATTCATAGATTCATTCATGGGTTAAATTGCGAATGACTGTGTATGAGATACAAATAAATGAAAGTGAACCATACAGTATGTATATAAACTGCAGTAAGTATGAAAAATATAAGCAAACTCACTCTGAATCTCATGTCCATGTCAGTCCAAGTGCTGGGGTCTCCTTCCTCTTCCTGTTGTGAGGAGTGATTAGAGTTCATCCAAACATACAGTATAAACACTGAGACCAGATTAGAAATATTAAACATGTGTGGTTCTTACTGTGGGCTCCTCTGGTGCTTTGTAACGTCTCTCTGGTTCTTTGTAACCCAACGGAGCATCGAAGTCCACCTGAGAGACAACAACAGGTATGGCTGGGTGAGGTAGAGCTATTCGGTACCATAATCTAAGCTACAGTGTTGTGTCTCCATTTATGGTATGATAGACAGTACAGAGGATCTTACATTCATATCACATTCAATGATAGATACGGCCTTGTCTGGCTTAGTCTCCATCACTCGCAGTTCATAGATCTGAAATCAGTATAGAGAGAAAAAACAGATGTTAGAAAGATAATACAGGTCAGGCACAACTGTATGCCACACCTTAAATTTAGAAGCAACATTCTGCTGGAAAGTCAAATTCCATTACAGTTTTGCCTTGTAACCCAGTCATCATACCAATAACATTAAATAGTTACCTTTTCATTGTAGTTAATTGCAATAACATCTCCTGTGGTTAAGCAGGCAAAGTTTCTCAAGGCATTTTCCAACCTATGAGACAGACAAGCAGAATGTGAGAATAATTTCAGAGTAGTTTTTGTGTCTATTTTCAATGGCACTTAAATGTGCAGAGAGATAAGTCTATAACTGTAGCTACACTGCTTTGGGGTTAGTGATATCCAGGAAGTCTGGGCTCTGAGGCTGGAACTTGGAGTATGTTGCCACCATGAGGTTAACACTCTCCACCTGGACCAGGCCCCCTTCCTCCAGCAGGAGATTCTGCATCATCTACAGCAAAACACACAAACAGCCATGTTACTACAGACACACTACACAAAAAGGGGCATGACCACAGAGAGCTGGTTATATGTGAGCAAAGATTTTAATGAGCGTGACTTATAAACCTACACTGTGTGTCCCTAATTTAAAACATCCTTTGATAGAAAACTGAAATATGGCACTAGATATATGCCAGGGGCTATGAATATGTTTATTAAAACCTCACCAGTTTATAAAAAACAAGTGTTGAAATAAAACAACCCTGCTCACCCAGTGTGGCAGGTAACAAATACCCTCATCTGCTACAAACTCCAAGACACCACAGTGTGTCATTCTGTCCGAGTTCTTGTTGGTCAGTTTGAACAACATGGGGTAGGTAATGTTAAGTCTGCCTTTGGGGGAGTGAAAAGAGAATGATGCACACATGACTGTAAGTAAAAAAAATGGCATATATATATATATATATATATATATATATATATATATATATATATATATATATATATATATATATATATATATATATATAAAAAAAACATCTGCTGGGTAAATGGCATTTGTAGATTAGAGTTTAAATCTGGATAATGTAGGAAGAGTATACTTACTTAGTTGATCAAGTGCTGATGGCGGCATTATAACTATAAGGAGAAAACATTACAGTGATATGAGCACTGAAGAACGCAGGATAATACATACTACATTGACTGTATGATGAGGGTAACTGCAATCTCTCACTTGTGTATGGGGAACTGGTGCAAAGCATAGGTGTTAAACTCCATACATTCCTTGTATAGTTACAATCAATTCGAATGTATAATTTATAGAACAGCCATCACATAGATTACTTACTTTTTCCTCCTTTCTCCACATCCGACCGGTCGTTGGGACCCGCCAGCATGGACACAGAGTAGCAGCGGTATTGAGTGGAGAAGCGGTTTTGGAAAGCCCGTGGGATCGGGTGATCAAACATGTTGAAGGAAAACTGTGACATATATTTCGAAAAACAATTAGACAGTATTGTTAGGTTAAAATTAGCTATTTTGAGACAGTTAGTCAGCTGGTTACTACAGCTAACTTACCCTGATTTATTTAAAAATATATATTTAATTTCAAACATCTTCATAACTACTAGCTAGCTTGCGTAATGTAAAACTAGATGACATGTGACACCCTATAACGATGTTTTAAAGCAGTACGATTCCCAAGTAAAGTAGTAAAGTATCTGAGCAAGGTAGCTATTCATTTAGTCTTAAATCGCATAGAGACAATGTGTCATTTGAGTTAAATGGCTAGCCAGGGAGCTAGCTGCCGTTACCTATTTCCTACTCGCTAACGGTAGTTAATTTAGCTAGTGAATTTCGAATGCGATGTTATTAGTGTAGGTACTATTTGACAAAAGCAACAGTCAAAACCAATGTTATTGAGTACTTACCATGATGTGCTACTGTACGCCAAAACGTTATATATCAACATGTATTTAATAAAGCTATAATAAATAGCTTATTTGTTATTCTTCTTCTATTAAATAGTTTATTACTGCTCCGGCAAACTGGCTGCTGGCTGAAACTCCAATGTTGTTTTCCGCTTAGCCACGATGACAGCAGGAAGTGACGAATATCACAAAACAAAGCATGAACAGCAATCATAATCCAGAAAACAAGATCACATCCTACGGGATTGGCTCACAGAGCTGGATGGATAGATAGCCTATAGCTATGCGCTATTTGTTCATTGAGCTCAAATTGCAACACCAGGAGCTTTTTTGTTGCATGCCCAACAATTCGCACGTCAGCTGTCGAAATTTAAACAGCCAATAAAACTCCACTTTGTAGAGTTTACGTAAAACTGAACAATAGAAATTGCATGCTGGTAGGTAGAGTTTTATTGGCTGTTTAAATATCGCCAGCTGACGTGCGAATTTGGCGTGATATTTCCTCAAGGAAATTTTGGGCATGCAACAAAAAAGTTCCTGGTGTTGCAACTTGAGCTCAAAGAACAAATAGCGCATAGCTATATATATATATCTTTGTTTTAATGCAACCTCACGAAAATAGTGTGAATTGTTTATTACGGACATAAGAAAGGAATTCTACGACATTGTTGTCAACCAGGTGAGAGCTTCTGAAACTGAAATTAGCTTCCTGCATGCTAACTAGTTAGATAACGTTGACTACTGTAATTAGTTAACAATAGAGAGGAGAGGACTATTTTTCAGTCGGCTAACGTTAATTTAGCGTTAATTTAGTTGTGCCCGGGAAATAATTACATCCAATTGTTGACCCCCCCAAATCAAAACATTGATGTCAGTGTGTGCATGCCCCATTCTGCTTCTTGTCTGTGGCATCATGGCTCCTATATTGGTCATGTAAGGGAGGGCTTTTTAAGAACTGACTATGGATATACATTCCAACGTGGAACATTTGCCACTATACGGGTAGTCATTTGATTGTTTGAGTTATCGAAAGCATTTGCTATTGGAATACAATTAGACCTTGTATTATTATTATTATTAAATTATTAATAAAGAGGTCTAAGTTTGGGCTAGTCGTTCACAAGTGGTTGATTGACTTTGGCAGCAGTTGGGTGACTTCACAGGAGAAAAGTCCTTGATGATATTACCTTTGAGATGATAAAGAGCAAAGAAATTGTTGTCCAGATGGCATAACCACCATCAACCAGTGTTCTGAACCCAATCTCCCACAATCCCCCCACCCCCAAGGTGAAGCTGATGATAAAGCAGGATGATGGCCTTGGAATGCCCTCCTATGACGACATCTTCCACGATGAAAAGGAAGGCAGCGAGGACTGGGAATAAGAGCGATGGAGGCTCAGTGCCTTCTGGGAAACGGAGATGATGCGATGAGGTATTACCATATTGATGTAACAAAAGTTATGACAAAGAAAATATACCCTCTATTTATCCCATCCCACCTCTACGTAAAATAACCATTTGAGCCAAGGTGGATCTTTCTCATTTATGGTTCTTATTTAGCTCCTTCTGTAGCTCAGTTGGTAGAGCATGGCGCTTGTAACGCCAGGGTAGTGGGTTTGATCCCCGGGACCACCCATACGTAGAATGTATGCACACATGACTGTAAGTCGCTTTGGATAAAAGCGTCTGCTAAATGGCATATATTATTATATTATATTATTATATATTATTATATTATTATTATTATTATATTATATATAAAAAATGTCCGGTGTAATTTGTTTTGTGTGTATGACAATGATGATTCCACAAATGGCGGACAAAGCCGATCATATTGCAGTGATGTATGGCTATTTATACCAACATGTTCCCATGTGTTAGGGGGCAGTGGAGAGAAGGATAGAGCAAAGAGTGGGAGGCACGAAGGGGATGGTTCTTTAGAGTTTTAAAAGTTTAAATAGTAATGATGTTGTGCAGATTGACTTTTTTTGAAACATTTTCATTTCAGATGCGAGATCCTGTTTGACTATGACCAATATGAATACCGTGGAACTTCAGTGAGTATGGATTATATATTGATTATGTTGAAACTGGGTCCTCTATCTAATCCTCACAGTATCAGTCAAGTTTGGACACACCTACTCATTCAAGGGGTTTTCTTTATTTTTACTATTTTCTATATTGTAGAATAATGGTGAAGACTTCAACTATGAAATAACACATGGAATCATGTAGTAACCAAAAAGGGTTAAACAAATCCAAATATATTTTGGATAATTCAAAGTAGCCACCCTTTGCCTTGTCGACAGCTTTACACACTTGGCATTCTCTCAACCAGCTTCACCTGCAATGCTTTTCCAGTAGTCTTGAAGGAGTTTCCACATATGCAGAGCACTTTTTGGCTGCTTTTCCTTCACTCTGTGGTCCAACTCATTCCAAACCATCTCAATTGGGTTGAGGTCAGGTGATTGTACAGGCCAGGTCATCTGATGCAGCACTTCACCACTCTTCTTATTGGTCAAATGCCCTTCCGCAGCCTGGAAGTGTGTTCGGTCATTGTCCTGTTGAAATACAAATGATAGTCCCACTAAGCGCAAACTAGATGGGATGGTGTATCGCTGCAGAATGCTATGGTAGCTATGCTGGTTAAGAGTGCCTTGAATTCTAAATAAATCACTGAGTGTCACCAGCAAAGCACCATTACACCTCAACCATGCTTCATGGTGGGAACCACGCATGCAGAGATCATCAGTTCACCTACTCTGAAAGATGAACGCAGCAAAGTACACAGTTCCTTGATAAACCTGCTCCAAAGCGCTTAGGGCCTCCAGATTGGGGTGAAGGTACACCTTAAAACAGGACAACGACCTTAAGCACAAAGCAGGAGTTGCTTCGGGACAAGTCTCTGAATGTCCTTGAGTGTTTCAGCTAGAGCCCTGGACTTGAACCTGATCGAGCATCTCTGGAGAGACCTATTAAAAAGCTGTGCAGCAACACTCCCCATCCAACCTGACAAAGCTTGAGAGGATCTGCAGAGAAGAATGGGAGAAACCCCTTCAAATACAGGTGTGCCAAGCTTGTAGCATTATACCCAAGAAGACTCAAAGCAACATTGAGACTTGTCCTGAAGCGACTCCTGCATTGTCTTGGATATGTGCTTAGGGTCGTTGTCCTGGTGGAAGGTGAACCTTTGCCCCAGTCTGAGGTCCTGAGCACTCTGGAGTAGGTTTTCATCAAGGATATCTCTCTGTACTTTGCTCTGTTAATCTTTCCCTCGATCCTAACTAGTCTTCAAATCCCTGCCGCTGAAAAACATTCCCACAGCATGATGCTGCCACCATGCTTCAACGTAGGGAAGGTATTGGCCAGGTGATGAGCATTGCCTGGTTTCTTTCAGATCTGACTCTTGGCATTCAGACCAAAGAGTTCAATCTTGGTTTCATCAGACCAGGAGAATCTTGTTTCTCATGGTCTGAGAGTCCTTTAGGTGCCTTTTGACAAACTCCAAGCGGGCTCTCATGGAAGCCACTCCTCTGTAAAAGGCCCGTCTGGCCACTCTACCATTAAAAGCCTGATTGGTGGAGTGCTGCAGAGATGGTTGTCCTTCTGGAAAGTTCTCCCATCTCCACCTCATGGCTTGGTTTTTGCTCTGATATACTATCAACTGTGGGACCTTATTTACACAGGTGTGTGCCTTTCCAAATCATGATGTCCAATCAATTTAATTTACCACAGGTGGACTCCAATCAAATTGTAGAAACATCTCAAGGATGATCAATGGAAACAGAATGCACCTAAGCTCAATTGAGTTTCATAGCAAATGGTCTGAATACTTATGTAAATAAGGTATTTCCTGTTTTTCATTTCACATTTGCTAAAATGTCTAAACATGTTTTGGCTTTGTCGTTATGGGCTATTATGTGTAGTTTGAGGAACATTTTACAAGGCTAACATAACAATGTGGAAAAAGTGAAGTGGCCTGCTTGTCACCCTCTGCTCTCTGTCCTGCATTCTTTGTGTGTTAACCCCTTAACACTCAGTCTGCGTCTGCCCCTGTACCAACACTGGTCTCTGTATGAGAGTATATGTAACTCATACCTCCTGCAACTTCAAGCTCTGGTTCATGCACGGCCAGAAGAAACTCCAAGAGTTCCTTGCTGACATGGGGTATGCTACCCTCAAGTTTTGACTGTCAACTAGAATCATCTGTCAAATAAGCAAATTATCATTCTAGGGACATGCGGGACTCAAATTCTTGAGTATAATTTACTAATCAATTAGTCAGTGGCCTCTGAAGGACAAATGTCACTTCATCAAGAGTAATGAGCAGCAGTTTGTCATTTGATTCATTGATGATAATGGGTGGTTTGAATGATTATTAAAGATTATTTCTGTTTGTGTTGTCCAGCCTGCCCCTGAAGCAGGTGAAGCAGAAGTTCAACTCCATGGAAATGTCAATCAAAGAGAATCTGCAAGAAGTCATAGAATAATTGTCCAAGAAATACAGGTAAGAGTGTCTGTTTTAGTGCATCAATATATGGAAACACTTGAGTAAATGAGGAATACAAAGTGTATTAAAAGCAGGCGCTTCCACACGGGTGTGGTTCCTGAGTTAATTAAGCAGTTAACATCCCATGCTTAGGGTCGTGTATAAAACTCCTGTGCATACCATTATTTTGGCTACCATAGCTATGTCCCCATAGGATGACATTGCCTCTCCACAGGACATGAGTAGTCACTGATTGGTTTGATGAGCATGAAAAATTATGTTAACACATGCCATGGCCGTCCCAGTTACCGTACCTCAACCCAATGAACGCTTATGGGAGATTCTGGAGCGGCTCCTGAGACAGAATTTTCCATCAACATAACAACACCAACTTATGGAATTTCTTGTGGAAGAATGGTGTCACATCTCATATAGAGTTCCAGACACTTATAGAATCTATGCCAAGGTGCATTGAAGCTGTTCTGGCACGTGGTGGCCCGGTGCCTAATAAAGACACTTTATGGTTGTGGTCAATTTATTTGACCAGTTACCTGTATCTGTAAATAATCCCCGGTATCAATGAGTCTGGATTCCGTCGTCTGACTCTGTATATTATGAATACAATATTCTCCTCTCTTAATATACCCAAAACCATCATTTTAAATGCTCTTGTCACTGTTCCTTCAGTATGAAGGACATCGGTATCCAGACATTCGGCATTCACTTTGGCTTCAAGAATAGTTTCCTGGCCAATTTGGTGCACGCTGCTGTCGCCCTGCTGGAGAACACTGAGAAGGATGAGAGCCCTGGCGACAACTTCATCAAGGCCCTTGACTTCCTCTCCAAGTACACACACATGTGCATCCATGCGCACGCACACACACACCCACATGAATATAAAACAAATACATCTGGATGCATATCATTAAAGAAAAGGTTCACCCATCTTGAATGTTGTTTTTTATTAATTTCTCTTGGTCTTTTCATGTGTATCTGAGTTATTGGCGTTCAAGCAGACAGAAATCCTGCCCGGTATGTTGTAGCACCGTGATAGACGCTCTCGCTACACTGGAAGTTAATATAATACGACTTTTAGATTGTGAAAACGTCTATCGTACATGTCAGATTTCAATAGTGACTGATGTCATAACTCAGGAGGATGTCTTCTCTCGAATGAGCCATTGATACATTTTTGTGATATTCCTACTTCGAGAAATGTGTAATTTAACGCAGAGTCCAGTACATTTTTTTTATCCAGGGTGCATTGCATGGTGCCGATGCTGGAGGTGTTATATTAAACATTTCAATAGTTTTCTATCTCCATACAAATGGGATGAGACGGGAGAGGACCTACCTGAATTTGTCCAATAGAATCTAATTTATTGCAAAACGTTTTGCTATGCTGTGCGCTAATGAATGCACCCTAGGTGTTAGAATGATCCCATCCTGATAGGGGTAACCTTGAGTGTCTCCATGGTGGCATTGACCTGGCTAAGAAGAAGCCGAAAGCCATCCAACAGAGCTGCATCTGCACCAACCTCATACTGTCACAGGGACCCTTCCTCTACTGCTACCTCTTGGAGGTGTGTGTGCGAGTGACATGCCCCCCTTTAACGATCCTCTCCATCTCTGTGCATGGCACTCCTGATGTGAAGCTGTTCTCCAAGCCCATGGCTTTGACTCTGCTCTGCAAGTACCTGCTCAAAGCCTTCGTACGCTCCGTGAGTTCCTCACTGTGTTTCACTTAACCATTGTCCAAGCCCCCGTCTAGCTTTATTGCCCCTTGTCTTCAATTAGTTTCAAAATAAAATGTGTTTTAGATGTTCCTTTGGGGTCCTTTGCATCGCTCTTGCTTATGTCTACCTATGCCTGTTCAAAGACAAGGAATAAGCGCTATAAGCTACTGCCCTTGGTCATAGGTGCTCCCATGGATTTTGAAGGGAACTGTCATCGTTCTGGGCATCCCACCTGAGTCTGAGACATCCGACAAGAAGAAGTGAGTCCATAACGTGTGTCGGTCGTGTGCAAGATTACAGCACTTGAATGTTCTTGGTTGTATTTTGTGGGAAAACCAAAAATGACCATTGTAATTTGTTTCCTTTCATTTGCTCTGCCTCTTTCTCTCACCCTCTCCCCCTCCAATGGTTTCATTGGCTGTGCGTTTGAGAAGGCAGCAGAGAGCACCAGCTCCAGAACTCTCCACAACCACTTCGACACCTCTAAGTAAAATGTTCTTGTCATTGTATATATTGGCCACAAGAGAGCAGACATTACAGATGGAACCTGTTAGCTGTACACTTTTTTTTTTTTTTTTTTTTTTCTTACACACAGTTCAATACTTGATTTTGGATCTCATCAAATGCCTCAAGTCATTCTTACAGGTGTAATCATTACATCATCAGGTGTTAACCATTTCCCCATGGAAACACACACACATCCTTACCTGTGTTTTCCCTTTGCAGTCATTGAGCTAAAGATGGAGGACGGGACTAAGTTTCTGAATGCCCTCATCACCCTGCTGTCCGAAGGCACACTGTTTGGGTAAAGTTCCTGAAAGTGAAATATGAAAGCTGTCGATGCTGGAAGAGACTGACATTACAATTAGATTCATGCCCGATGTGATGATCTCGATTGTGTGCTTCACCCCTTTTATTCAGCTAATAGTAATTCCAATGTTTTGTCTATTCAGCTCTGGACACTTTGATGCCAATTCCATGTGTATATTGTACAGTTTTTTTGTTTTTTTTTGTAAATGTTTTTAATCATGTAAATAGTTTTTTTTTCTTCTGTTGTCTTTTTTATTTTACATAACACTTAATAAATTATATTTTATCCACATATAATTGTTGACGCTACCATCTACTAGGGGAAGGATACGTTTGAAACATTGTAGTAGGGTGTGTTTTGTAAGTCGCTCTGGATAAGAGCGTCTGCTAAATGACTTAAATGTAAATGTAAATGTGTGTAATAAAATTTCTCATTAAGTGATATGGACCATAGAAAATGTGATGGTTTAACCATCTCCCCCAGTCTACTGATCTGGAGCATGGGTTAATACACGTTGGCCCACATAGCGGAATATAACCCCAGTTTCCTGGTTTTAGTTTGGGCTTTGTTCATTACTGTGCTGGATGGATGGGTGTGCTCCAAGCCCTGCTCTGTGAGCCCCTTATCTCTCTCTCTGATCAATCTGCAGCCACGACCCACAGTGCAGAGGGTGCTGGCAGTTACACAGGAAAGGCTGACCTGCTCGCCACAGTGCGAGGGAAACATGCCAGAAGGAGCATCTTGCTTACTGAGCTCTGGTGCAGTGCAACTGAATGTTAGAAAGTGGATAGTTCTATTCTTTAGCATTTAGTTTCCTCAACCCACGTGTGTACAGTCATGGCCAAACGTATTGAGAATGACACAAATATTTATTTCCACACGTTTGCTGCTTCGGTGTCTTTAGATATTTTTGTCAGATGTTACTATGGAATACTGAAGTATAATTACAAGCATTTCATAAGTGTCAAAGGCTTTTATTGACAATTACATGAAGTTGATACAGAGTCAATATTTGCAATGTTGACCCTTCTTTTTCAATACTACTGCAATCTGCCCTGGCATGGTGTCAATTAACTTCTGGGCCACATCCTGACTGATGGCAGCCCGATCTTGCATAATCAATGCTTGGAGTTTGTCAGAATTTGCGGGGTTTTGTTTGTACACCGGCCTCGTGAGGATTCACCAAAGTTCTCAATGGGATTAAGGTCTGGGGGGTTTCCTGGCCATGGACCCAAAATATCGATGTTTTTTTGTTCCCCGAGCCACTTAGTTATCACTTTTGCCTTATGGCAAGATGCTCCATCATGCTGGAAAAGGCATTGTTCGTCACCTAACTGTTCCTGGATGGTTGGGAGAAGTTGCTCTTGGAGGATGTGTTGGTACCATTCTTTATTCATGGCTGTGTTCTTAGGCAAAATTGTGAGTGAGCCCACTCCCTTGGCTGAGAAGCAACCCCACACATGAATGGTCTCAGGATGCTTTACTGTTGGCATGACACAGGACTGATGGTAGAGCTCACCTTGTCTTCTCCGGACAAACTTCTTTCCAGATGCCCCAAACAATCGGAAAGGGGATTCATCAGAGAAAATAACTTTACCCCGGTCCTCAGCAGTCCAATCCCTGTACTTTTTTGCAGAATATCAGTCTATCCCTGATGTTTTTCCTGGAGAGAAGTGGTTTCTTTGCTACCCTTCTTGACACCAGGCCATCCTTCAAAACTCTTTGACTCACTGTGCATGCAGATGGTGCTTGCTGGACTTTCTTGGGCGCCCTGAAGCCTTCACAACAATTGAACCACTCTCCTTGAAGTTCTTGATGATCTGATAAATTGTTGATTTAGGTGCAATCTTACTGGCAGCAATATCATTGCCTGTGAAGCCCTTTTGGTGCAAAGCAAGGACGGCACGTGTTTCCTTGCAGGTAACCATGGTTGGCAGAGGAAGAACAATGGTTCCAAGCACCACCCTCCTTTTGAAGCTTCCAGTCTGTTATTTGAACTCAATCAGCATGACAGAGTGATCTCCAGCCTTGTCCTCGTCAACACTCACACCTGTGTTAACGAGAGAATCACTGACATGTCAGCTGGTCCTTTTGTGGCAGGGCTGAAATGCAGTGGAAATGTTTTGGGGGATTCAGTTCATTTGCATGGCAAAGAGGGACTTTGCAATTAATCTGATCACTCTTCATAACATTCTGGAGTATATGCAAATTGCCATCATACAAACTGAGGCAGCAGACTTTGAAAATTTATATTTATGTAATACTCAACTTTTCCCACAACCGTATATAAAGTTGAAGTCGGAAGATTACATACACTTAGGTTGGAGTCATTAAAACTTGTTTTTCAATCACTCCATACATTTCTTGTTAACAAACTATAGTTTTGGCAAGTCGATTATAGGGACATCTACTTTGTGCATGACACAAGTAATTTTTCCAACAATTGTTTGCAGACAGATTATTTAACTTATAATTCACTGTATCACAATTCCAGTGGGTCAGAAGTTTACATACACTAAGTTGACTGTGCTTTTAAACGGTTTGGAAAATTCCAGAAAATGATGTCATGGCTTTAGAAGCTTCTGACAGCCTAATTGATGTCAATTGGAGGTGTACCTGTTTTTCAAGGCCTACCTTCAATCTCAGTGCGTCTTTGCTTGACATCATGGGAAATCAAAAGAAATCCGCCAAGACCAAACAATAGTATAAACACCATGGGACCACACAGCCGTCATACCGCTCAGGAAGGAGATGTGTTCTGTCTCCTAGAGATTAATGTACTTTGGTGCGAAAAGTCTAAATCAATCCCAGAACAAAAGCAAAGGACCTTGTGAAGATTCTAAAAAAGTATCTATATCCACAGTAAAACGAGTCCTACATCAACATAACCTGAAAGGCCGCTCAGCAAGGAAGAAGCCACTGCGCCTAAACCGCCATAAAAAAGCCACACTACGGTTTGCAACTGCACATGGGGACAAAGATCATACTTTTTGTAGAAATGTCCTCTGGTCTGATGAAACAAAAATATAACTATTTGGCCGTAATGACCATCATTATGTTTGGAGGAAATAGGGGGCAGGCTTGCAAGCCGAAGAACGCCATCCCATCCGTGAAGAATTGGGGTGGCAGTATCATGTTGTGGGGGTGCTTTGCTGCAGGAGGGACTGGTGCACTTCACAAAATAGATGGCGTCATGAAAAAGGAAAATTATGTGGATATATTGAAGCAACATTTCAAGACATCAGTCAGGAAGTTGAAGCTTGGTCGCAAATGGGTCTTCCAAATGGACAATGACCTCAAGCATACTTCTAAAGTTGTGGCAAAATGGCTTAAGGACAACAAAGTCAAGGTATTGGAGTGGCCATCACAAAGCCCTGACCTCAATCCTATAAAACATTTTTGGGCAAAACTGATATCGTGTGCAAGCAAGGAGGCCTACAAACCTGACTGTCACACCAGCTCTGTCAGGAGGAATGGGCCAAAATTCACCCAACTTATTGTGGGAAGCTTGTGGAAGGCTACCCAAAACGTTTGACCCAAATTAAACAATTTAAAGGCAATGCTACCAAATACTAATTGAGTGGATGTGAAATTCTGACCCACTGGGAATGTGTTGAAAGAAATAAAAGCTGAAAGAAATCATTCTCTCTACTATTATTCTGACATTTCACATTCTTAAAATAAAATGATGATCCTAACTGACCTAAAAACCGGGATTTTTTACTGGGATTAAATGTCGGGAATTGTGAAAAACCGAGTTTAAATGTATTTGGCTAAGGTGTAGGTGTTAACTTCTGACTTCAACTGTATATACACACACACACACACACACACACACACACACACACACACACACACACACACACACACACACACACACACACACACACACACACACACACACACACACACACACACACACACACACACATACACTACCCCACCAATTACTGGGTGGAACCTGTTTATTTTCTAGTGATGTTATTACCTAAAGTGAGCTTACAGAGACAAATTATTGTTTACTTCTACTTTGGGAGAAGATGGTCCCTTGAACTTGGCCACTGTGATGTGGGACTTCGCTGCCATGGCTACCCTGGTCAGGGTCTGGTTTCACTATTCCACTATTCCTTTACATTGTGAACTTCATCCTTATCAAGGAATGTTCTGGAGGTTTTCCTGTCTGCCTTTTCACCAAATCACAACAGGTTTGTGCCCCATCTCAACACCCCCATACCCTTTTACCTTCTCATAGCCTCACCCCAATCTATACAGAGGTCACATCTCTCAGATGCCACTGAACGTGAAGAGATTGTGAATTCCATCCAGTCAATTATGGTATCCCTCCCACTGGCCATTCTTCGGGGGAAACATCACTCATGGTCTCTGTTGCAAAAAGTTGGGAATTAGCAGAATTCTGTGTAAAGACAAAGTTTCTACCTGGGTGAGCTTCCCCTGATATCTGACCAGGGTCCAATAGTGCACTTTATAGGGAATAAGGTGTCGTGGGATGCAACCTCAATTGTACCTCTCCAGTCCTAACCCATCTTTACTTAATCTCCAAACAATCTCCATCTCGCCATAATTTCACTCCACCTTTAAACCAAACCACCTCACCCCTCAAACCCCACCATATTTATTGATTACCATCTTCCACCCATCCAACCCCCAGTGATGTGTAGCCACTGGTCTTGCCGCTGCTCTGTTCCAGAGGATGATGACACACTCCTGGTCGGATCGCCACGACACACACACACACGTGGCAGGAGAGGGGTAGGGTGTGGGACAGAGAGTATTAGATGACCTTACAGTCTCACACACTCGTGTTGCCTTTACTCCTTAGGGTTTTGCTATTTTGTTCACAGAATGACCCCAGTGACTACTTTACCCAAGAGCACTGTGTGCGATTGTGTGTATGGGTCACTGTGTCAATACCATTGCAGCTCTTTACCTCATTATTCATATAGTATTACATATTTGTTTATTGGTTAGAAATACTTAAAGAGATGTTTGAAAGTTTTAGGGAAGACATTTTCAAACTTATAATGTATTCTAATGATTAACATTCTCTCAAACAAACTCACTTTCAAAGTGAAGGAGATGAGTTGTGGTCTCTTCTGCAGTTTACTGTTTTTTTACAGGGTCTGTGAAGCATTCAGGCACATTATATGTACAGCATGTCTCAATCACTTCTCACACATAACCCTCTCCATCTAAAGCCATTTCACTACTTCTCTTCCTCTTTCTTTCTCGATTTAACAATCCCAGATTCCTGATGGGATTAGCCAGGCTGGACGACCAGGGACAAAAGCCCACAGCTGACTCCTACTCCCTGTCGCCCGTCTCACCGAGTCACTGCTGAGGAGGGTGAGTGGGTTACACACACACACACACACACACACACACACACACACACACACACACACACACACACACACACACACACACACACACACACACACACACACACACACACACACACACACACACACACACACACACACACACACACACACACACACACACACACACACACACACACACACACACACACACACACACACACACACACACACACACAAATAAGTTGCTCTTCCCCAGTGCTGAATTTACTAAGCCAATCGTCACTAGCTCCCTCAAACTTCAGCTGGGGTCTACAAATGCCCTTTACATTTTGACCCTTAATCCTAGTGTCCTCTGACCTCTCACAGTTATAGGTTCAGCCTCGAAAGCTGGCATCACTACCCTCTTTCTAAACAAACTCTTGAAACAGAGTATAAATGTTGTGCATTTTTCTTATTGTTTATTTGGTAGTGTAGCAATGAACCTGACTACAGTGCATGCTTTTTTTCTTTCCTTCTTAAAACCGAGATGCCATCGAACTACAGACCATGTTGGGAACAAAGGACCTACCACTGCTACTGCTTTCTGAAAGTCTAACCACCTACCCACCGTCATGGATCTGTGACTATACCAAATGCTTAGACACATACACGGCATGGAGAGGCCAGTGTCTTAGATGACTGGGCAGCCTCACAGAAGGCCAGACCTGAGGCCAATTAAAGCCTTTCACGAGAATGGACACACTGCACTTCCTGGAAACCTCACAGAGAGGGAAGGACATTCTTTACACTATCCTAGTCCAGTCCTGAGGGTATTCAAAACAGAATCCACTGGGCCAAAACTGGTTGAGTCAACATTGTGCCCATGTCATTTCAACCCCAATATATTTTTTTTAAGTCATCAACATAATGGAACTTCATATTTCCTTTCACCCAACTTATAACCTATATGCCACGGTGACATTGTTTGTTGGTTTCACTTTAGTTGACAACTCAACCTAATGTTAATGAAAACTAGATATGAACTAACATCTGTGCCCAGTGGGAGGGTTTCAAACCATACTGTTTCTGCTACTTCGTACCAAGATAAACTTTGATAGGGGCTCACACACTCATAGGAATTATCTAAACACTAATTTAATCCTAAACTAATAGTTTGTTTTTTATTTTTCCCAAGCTGTGCTTTTGTGAGCATCAGTCAACAGAGAAAATCCACACCAGTGCCTGGAATAAGCAACACAGAGTTTCCTGCAAGACGCAATTAGTGTCAAAACAATGCTCTCCACAGGATCCTGTGTGTGTGTTGTAACTTGTTTGTTTATTTACCCTTGTACTGATTGCCATTTCCCATGTAAATATGTGGGCCAACAGGCCCAGCTGATACTAAAAACAGCCTTGTCCATTAATTACAAAGACCTTGGGTTGACTACAGTTGTGGCCAAAACTTTTGAGAATGACACAAATATTAATTTCCACAAGGTTTTGTCAGATGTTACTATGGAATACTGAAGTATAATTACAAGCATTTCATAAGTGTCAAAGGCTTTTATTGACAATTACATGAAGTTGATGCAAAGAGTCAATATTTGCAGTGCTGACCCTTCTTTTTCAAGGGCAATCCGCCCTGGCATGCTGTCAATTAACTTCTGGGCCACATCCTGACTGATGGCAGCCCATTCTGGCATAATCAATGCTTGGAGTTTGTCATAATTTGTGGGTTTTTGTTTGTCCACCCGCCTCTTGAGTATTGACCACAAATTCTCAATGGGATTAAGGTCTGGGGAGTTTCCTGGTCACGGACCCAAAATATTGAACAATGATTCCAAGCACCACCCTCCTTTTGAAGCTTCCAGTCTGTTATTCGAACTCAATCAGCATGACAGAGTGATCTCCAGCCCTGTCCTCGTCAACACTCACACCTGTGTTAACGAGAGAATTACTGACATGATGTCAGCTGGTCCTTTTGTGGCAGGGCTGAAATGCAGTGGAAATGTTTTTGGGGATTCAGTTCATTTGCATGGCAAAGAGGGACTTTGCAATTAATTGCAATTCATCTGATTAGTCTTCATAACATTCTGGAGTATATGCAAATTGCCATCATACAAACTGAGGCAGCAGACTTTGTGAAAATTAATATTTGTCTCATTCTCAAAACTTTTGGCCATGAATGTAAACAGAGTAGATAGAGGACCGCTGGCATGGCATGCACTCACACCTTAGGATACTCACTGTTTCTCCAAATGATGTGTTGTATGTAATTCCTGGGTTATAGTTTGGTTTACTTGATTGGTCACTTCAACCCCCTTCCCCCCAAATGTGGGTTCTTAGCTGAAAAGGTTGACAGACATACAAGAAGAGAGACTCAGAAAATGTCTCCTGAGCCGACTCTGACATTCCACAACCTGCAGGCACTCTCATTCATCTCAGCAGAGAGCTGTCAGGAATTTGTCTGGTCCGGCTGCCTTGTGGTTTCTTGGATGTGTTGTCTGTTCTGTGGCATGTTTGTTTCAGTGTTTAACAGGGTTGTGTTTTGTGTTGTGGCCTGATGTTGTTGTATTTGTGTACTATACAATAGGCAGACTGGTGTTGTATTGGTGTACTATACAGTAGGCAGACTGTTGTTTAGAATCTGTTCATCTATTCTGGATGAATGGTGGAGTGGAAAATTGGATAAAACTCCCGTTCTCAAAATCTTTTCACTCTATGTTAATATTTTGTAATGCAATTGATAACCTCCTCACTGGGGTCTTGATTCCTCATTCTAGTGTAAAGGAACAACATGTTGTTCCATCTAGATGACAAAAGCAGGAATGTCTTGGGTGGGATGTCAGAGGGAGTAGCCTCTGTTTTTTTTGCTGACAAGTCCAAAAACATCTCCAACACAAACACAACCACTTTAGGAAGGTGTAGTGCAGGGTAGATGAGATTAATGATTTGAAATGAGTGACTTTGTCTGGCCCAGGTTTTGTGTGTGTGTGTGTGTGTGTGTGTGTGTGTGTGTGTGTGTGTGTGTGTGTGTGTGTGTGTGTGTGTGTGTGTGTGTGTGTGTGTGTGTGTGTGTGTGTGTGTGTGTGTGTGTGTGTGTGTGTGTGGACATGTGTGTGGAAGTGTGTGGACGTGTTTAACTATACTTGTGGGGATCAGAAGTCCCCACAAGAATAGTAAACAAACAAAACGTTGACCAACTGGCGACATTTTGTTGGCCCCTACAAGGTCAAATGCTATTTCTAGGGGGTTATGGTTAGAATTAGGTTTAGTGTTAGGAGCTAGGGTTAGGTTTAGGGTCAAGGTTAGGTTTTTAGGTTAAGCTTAGGGTTAAGCTTAGGGTTAGGGGTTAAGGAAAATAGGATTTTGAATGGGACTGAATTGTATGTCCCAACAAGGTTAGCTGTGCAAGACTGTGTGTGTGTGTCTCTCTCTCTGCGCACGTTCATGGACATGTGTGTGTGCATCTGTGTGTATGTCCATGCTTGAGGGATAGTAGTGTGAGACAACAACTAGAGAGCCCATAACAAGGAGTGTTTCACATGTGTGATGGAGCAGTGTTTAAGCCCCCTCTCTCCCATATTTCACATGTCTCTCCCTGTTCCGTTTTCCGACAGTAAGTCTGATCGTGCTACTGGGCTGGCTTAAGTCTCAGTGGTCCACAACTATCTAGCCATGAATTGTGCCACTTACCACTTCTAAAAATAGCTTATGTACTTGCTCATCAGTTAAGATGATAAACTCCCATTTGTCCTTTTACTGTAAGCATGGGAATGGAGTGACTGAAACTCTGTTTTATTGGAGACTCTTTATCTGGATGCACCTGCTTTGACTGAGTCATATTTTACTCTCTCTTTTTTTGTCTGAATCACCTTGTTAAAGTAAATCACCTAACCTTTTATTTATCAAAGATCTGACTAAGAGAGAAAGTATGCTCCTACCAGACTCCTTTATAGAAACTCCCTAACTGGGATTTAGAGGCTTGATATGACATAAAGTATAATATTTTGTTATTCAGAAGGTGAGTGGTCTTTATCTTTCCTTCTTTCTTTCCCCTCCCGCTGTATCTCTCTGTCTTTCAGTCTTTGTCTATTTTTCACTATAAGGTGTGCAGTGACCACCTGACCTTAATGCTTTGAGTGCTCCAGCAGATGTGAGGTGTCAGAGGGTTTGTGACCTCAGTGACGTGGGGGGTTCCAGGGAGATGAGCTCATGCGTGATCAGTAGAGGGAAGTGACTTCTCACTCCACAGGCCAAGGTTAGAGGTGAAAGGTCAGGTCATGAGAAACAACAACCCAGCCCAACTGCCAACTACCGTACTGGGTTAATGTTACCTTAAAGCACAGATTTTGGATTGGTTTACCCTCCCCAAATCCTAACCTTAACCATGGGGTGGGGTGCAAAAATAATCAGGGGACTCTTTAGCTCCCAGAACCCACCCCCTTCTCTTCGGGTCCAATCGCTCTCCCTCAACTAGGTCAAGTTTACTGTTCACTAAAATGGCTTCTCCATGTGTCAGAAACCACGATGTTCCCAATGCTACTGAGATAATTATAGATATATTGTATCATTGTATTACATTGGTCACCTGTTTGAGAATGAAATGTGTTGAGATGGAGTAGGATTCAATAAAGTTCATCTACATTATTTATCCCTACTTGTCATGCTTTTATCATCAAAATTTTGGATCAAATTGGATTGTTGTTTTTTCCATGTGAAGACATTCCAAAAACGTTTTTAGAGAGAAACCATTTGTGATAGTTCATAAACACAGAAAGAAACATTCTTACATCTCGTACACATAGTTACTCATGCTTTGTTCATTGCTGAATCACTGGCTGTTCGTAAATCCCTTCTCCCTGTCCCAGACAGGGGAGTGTGTGTGTGTGTGTGTGTGTGTGTGTGTGTGTGTGTGTGTGTGTGTGTGTGTGTGTGTGTGTGTGTGTGTGTGTGTGTGTGTGTGTGTGTGTGTGTGTGTGTGTGTGTGTGTGTGTGTGTGTGTGTGTGTGTGTGTGTGTGTGTGTGTGTGTGTCCACAGGCTGGGCCTTTATTAGGCTCATCCATACCACCACATTATAGATCCTGTAGCTAGGCAACTGCAGGTCCTAAACCATTACATGGCAAGGGCCCATTGAGTGACATTGCTGGCCCTGTTTGCTTCTTTTCTCTCTGGAATGGGGGTATTTTAAAGGTGCACCCTCAACTTTACACACACACCCTGGCTTCGTCGCCCTCTGTGAGGTGGCTGGAGGAGTGGAACTAACAGTCCCACAAGAACAGCCCAGAGAGCCAGCCCATTTCCAACAGAGCAGGGACTGCTTCTTTGTGCCCAAACACCAGATACACACCACAGTCTGAATGCCAATAGAGGGAGGGATGCAATGCCTAGCTTGTCGTCAGAGCGAAAAATGACTAAATGTTACTATGAAAGTTGATCAATGCATAGATTCAAAATGGAGTTCTATCAAGTGGGCAGGCTCTTGGCCACATTTGGCTAAACTATCAATTGGATACATGCAGTTTTTGAACCTACATTTTCTCTCTGCTAATAGTTATTTTTTCACCAAAGAATAATCAGCCCAACTCATATAGCTACCTCGACCGAATTGTTCTCATGAATGGCCTTTACATTCCCTAGCTATGTGGGCGTATGACCCACTAAGGGCTAATTTTAACAACCTAACACATTGGTAAATCCAAAAGCTGGCAGTATCGCTATACTTCTGGGTTAGGGTTGAATATTTTCCTTGTATCCCGGTAACTCAGTATATACCGCCAAAACTGAAAGTGTCATTCAAAAGTATTATAAAGCATATACTGTAAATAGACCTGTCTGGATTTGATTAGAGCTTTCATTTAAAAATGTAACCCTGATGATACCTGAGCCCGATGAGCATTTTATGAGCCCAAGCCCAAATGATTGTGCCTTATCCAATACATACAGTCAGGTCCATAAGTATTTGGACAGTGACACAATTTGAATAATTTTGGCTTTGTACGCCACCACAATGGATTGGAAAGGAAACAATCAAGTGCTTTAAGTGTACTTTCATCTTTAATTTAAGGGTTTTGTCAAAATTATTGTATGAACTGTGTAGGAATTACAACCATTTTGATACATAGCCCCCCAATTTTAGGGGCTCAAAAGTAATTGGACAAACTAACATAATCATAAATGAAATAGTGAGTTTTAATACTTTGTTGCAAATCCTTTGCAGTCAATGACTACCTGAAGTCTAGAACCCATAGACATCACCAGATGCTGGGTTTCTTCCCTGGTGATTCTCTGCCAGGCCTTTACTGCAGTTGTCTTCAGTTCCTGCTTGTTCTTGGGGCATTTTGCCTTCAGTTTTTCCTTTAGCAAGTGAAATGCACGCTCAATTGGATTCAGGTCAGGTGATTTACTTGGCCATTGCAGAACATTCCACTTCTTTACCTTAAAAAAGTATTGGACTATTTTCGCAGTATGCTTCGGGTCATTGTCCATCTGCACTGTGAAGCAACGTCAAATGAGTTTTGAAGCATTTGGCTGAATCTGAGCAGATACTATAGCCCTAAATACATTTACATTTACATTTAAGTCATTTAGCAGACGCTCTTATCCAGAGCGACTTACAAATTAAATAAATACTTCAGAATTCATTCTGCTGCTTTTGTCAGCAGTCACATCATCAATAAATACAACGGAACCAGTTCCATTGGCAGCCATACATGCCCACACCATAGCACTACCTCCACCATGCTTCACAGATGGCGCTGACGGAGATGGCAGCATCGCAACTAGCTCTTAGGAAACTCTGCAGTATTTTGTTTATGTACTATTTTTTACATTAATAGCTAAGGAATTGTTTTGTGGCATAAAACCGGGAAGAACTATTGGATATTAGAGCATCATCCAGCACTACAAGCAGGATTGCGACTTCTCTGGAGCGGATCCTTTGTTTGCTCTCCCCAGAGAAATTGAACTTATTCCAGAGGCTGACCCAAAACCACACTGGCGCAGCAGAGGTACTCGGGGCGGTCTCCTTGTTCGACTTAGGAAGCATGCACACCACCCACTGCCCCTGAGTATTTTACTCGCTAATGTCCAATCTCTGGATAATAAAGTTGATGAACTCAAGGTGAGAGTTGCTTTTCAGAGAGACACCAGGGATTGTAACATACTCTGCTTCACAGAAACATGGCTTTCTCGAGATATACTGTCTGAGTCTATAAAGCCAGTTGGGTTCTCAGTACATCACGCCGACAGGAACAAACATCTCTCCGGAAACCAGAAGGGTGGATGTATATGTTTTATGATTAACGACTTATGGTGTAACTGTGATAACATACAGGAACTGAAGTCCTTCTTTTCACCCGACCTAGAATATCCTACAATCAAATGCCGACCGTACTATCTCCCGAGAGAATTTGCAGCGGTCTATATCCCCCCTCAAGCCGATACCACGACGGCCCTCAAAGAACTTCACTGGACTTTATGCAAACTGGAAACCACATATCCTGAGGCTGCATTTATTGTAGCTGGGGATTTTAACAAAGCAAATTTGAGACAAAGGCTCCTGAAATTCTATCAACATATTGTTTGTTGTACACACGCTGCTAAAACTCTCGATCATTGTTATACTACCTTCCAGAATGCATATAAGGCCCTCGCCTGCCCTCACCTTGCTCCTCCCCTCCTATAGGCAGAAACTCAAACAGGAAGCACCCGTGGTAAGGACTATTCAACACTGGTCTGACCAATAGCAATCCACGCTTCAAGATTGTTTTTATCACATGGACTGGGATATGTTCAGAGTAGCTTCAGAAAATAATATTGACACATATACCGATACAGTGAATGCATAGGAGATGTTGTACCCACTGTGACTATTATAACCTACCCCAACCAGAAACTGTGGATGGATAGATGGGAGCATTTGCGCAAAACTGAAAGCACGAACAACCACATTTAACCAGGGCAAGAAGACTGGGAATATGGAAAGATACAAACAGTGTATTTATTGCCTCCGCAAAGGCTAAACGTCGGTATAGGGACGTATGTGGCAGGGTCTACAGACAATCATGGATTATAAAAGGAAAACCAGCCACGTCGCGGAGACCGACATCTTGCATCTGAACACATTCTTCACTCGCTTGAGGATAATACAGTGGCACTGACACGGCCCGCTATCAAGGACTGTGGGCTCTCCTCCTCCTTGGCCAACTTGAATAAGTCATTTATGAGTATTAACCCTCGCAGGGCTGCCGGCCCAGATGGTATCAGCTGGCTGGTGTGTTTAGCCTGGATCTCAATCCCATAGAGCACTTCTTGGACCTGTTGGATCGGAGTGTGAGAGCAAGGGCCATTCCCCCAAGAAATGTCCGGGAACTTGCAGGTGCCTTGGTGGAAGAGTGGGGTAACATCTCACAGCAAGAACTGGCAAATCTGGTGCAGTCCATGAGGACATGCACTGCAGTACTTAATGCAGCTGGTGGCCACACCAGATACCGACTGTTACTTTTGACCCCCCCATTATTCCATTTCTGTTAGTCACATGTCTGTGGAATTTGTTCAGTTTATGTCTCAGTTGTTGAATCTAATGTTCATACAAATATTTATACATGTTAAGTTTACTGAAAATAAATGCAGTTGAGAAGACGTTTCCTTTTTTGCTGAGTTTATATATAGGGCTATATATCAATCTAGAACACGATTATCTATTTTGGATGCAATTTTAATGAAGTTGATGTATAAAGAGAAAGACTGCCAGAGTGTGCTTGCACATGCACTGATTTAAAGCAGCTATATTCGAGTGATAGGCTGTTTTAAAACTCTGCAAATGCAATTTTAAAACAAATTAAAAAATAAGATGACCCCCCAAAACCAGATGTAGATGGTTAAATTCTGTCTTTATATTACTGTAGCATAGGTTATGCTGTAGCTGTCAGGATTTGGCCAGGGTTGTTCCGGTTTTTGGTCACTAGATGCCCCCATTGTGCCTTTTGACCTTTTGTTTTCCCTTGATCCCCATTATTATTTGCACCTGTGCCTCGTTTCCCCTGATTGTATTTAAACCCTTTGTTTTACTCAGTTCTTTGCTCTGTGTTTGTATGTTAGCACCCAGCCCTAGTACTCTGTGAGCTCTTGTTGATCCCGGTGGACTCTCTTGTGGAGTTCTGTTTTTTGTTCTTGTTTGTTTGTTTTTAAGTATCTTTGGAGGCTTTTTGTGCTGTGCCTTCCACCATGTGGATTTGCCTTTTTGTCTTGGAGGATTGCCTTTGTTCTTGTGGAATTCCTTTTGAGGTTGTGGAGTTACATGTTTTCCTGAAGAACTTCACTTTTTACTTCATTAAATACACCGTCTCAAGTACTGCTGTGTCTGCCTCATCTTCTGGGTTCTGCTGACTATTCGTGGCTCAGTTGGTTTAGTGACTGTTTCTCACTCCAGAGACCCGGGTTCGTAACCGGGTCCTGACAGCAGCAAATGCATGGCTACTTGTCGCAATAAAAAAGTTACCATGATGAGATGATAGATCTACATGCATTGTGAATTGTTCTCCATACTAAAATGGGCTGTCTGTCCCCCACCCTGAGCGTTGATGATTCGTCATGCAGAGGCCGTAGAGAAACCAGATTTAGACATCGTATATAATGTAACAGTTCCATTTCATGCCATGCTGTTCATATAAATCATTTATTATAATTTACCGGTTTCTCTCAGTTACGTATCCTGGGAAAAGGGAGTGGTTTTGGGCGGTAAATCCTGGTAAATCTTTTTAACCGGGTTCTCTCCATTCAACCCTATTGGAAACATATGTTTACATTGCCAAAGCAAGTGAAATGGATAATAAACAAAAGTAAAATAAACAATAAAAATTAAGAGTAAACGTTACACTCATAAACGTTTCAAAGGAATAGAGACATTTCAAATGTCATATTATGGCTATGTACAGTGTTGTAACAATAAATAAACAAATATGGGTTGTATTTGCAATGGTGTTTGTTCTTCACTGGTTGCCCTTTTCTTGTGGCAACAGGTCACAAATATTGCTGCTGTGATGGCACTGTGGTATTTCACCTAATAGATATGTGATTTGTGGGTCTGTCATCTGAGGGAAATATGTGTCTTTAATATGGTCATACATTTGCCAGGAGGTTAGGAAGTGCCGCTGAGTTTCCACCTCATTTTGTGGGCAGTGTGCACATAGCCTGTCTTCTCTTGCAAGCCAGGTCTGCCTTCGGCGGCCTCTCTCAATAGCAAGGCTATGCTCACTGAGTCTGTACATAGTCAAACCTTTCCTTAATTTTGGGTCAGTCACATGGGTCAAGTATTCTGTCACTGTGTACTCTCTGTTTAGGGCCAAATAGCATTCCAGTTTTCTCCATTTTTTTTATTAATTCTTTCCAATGTGACAAGTAATTATAATTTTGTTTCTCATGATTTGTTTGGGTATAATTGTGTTGCCGTCCTGGGGATGTTTGTGATTTTGAAACAGAGACCCAGGACCAGCTTGCTTAGGGGATCCTACAATCACTCTTCTCTAGGTTAATCTCTCTGTAGGTGATTAATTTGTTATGGAAGGTTTGGGAACCTTTTCTATTTAGGTGGTTGTAGAATTGAAAGTCTCTTTTCTGGATTTTGATACTTAGCGGGTATTATACTAATTATGTTCTGCATGCATTATTTTGTGTTTTACATTGTACACAGAGGATCTTTTTGCAAAATTCTACATGCAGAGTCTCAATTTGGTGTTTGTCCCATTTTGTGAATTATTGGCTGGTGAGCAGACCCCAGACCTCAAAACCATAAAGGGCAATGGTTTCTATAACTGATTAAAGTATCTTTTGTCAGATTCTAATTGGGATGTCAAACTTTTGAAGACGTAGAAGGCCCTTCTTGCCTTATCTCTCAGATTGTTCACAAATTTGTGGAAGTTGCCTGTGGTGCTGATGTTTAGGCCGAGGTATGTATAATTTTTTTGTTTGTGCTCTAGGGCATTGGTGTCTAGATGGAACTTGTATTTGTGGTCCTGGCAACTGGACCTTTTTTGGAGCACCATTATTTTGTCTTACTTAGATTTACTGTCAGTGTCAGGTCTGACAGAATCTGTGCAGAAGATAAGACAGATGCTCTTGTATGCCTCCTTGGTTGGGGACAGAAACACCAGATCAACAAACAGTATACATTTGACTTCAGATTCTAGTAGGGCGAGGCCGAGTACCCTCGCCAATTGATTGATATATATGGTGAAGAAGGTGGGGCTCAAGCTGCATCCCTGTCTCACCCCACAGCCCTGTGGAAAGAAATGTGTTTTTTGCCTATTTTAACCGCACACTTGTTTGTGTACTTGGATTTTATAATGTTGTATGTTTTTCTCCTAACATCGCTTTTCATCAATTTGTATAGTAAAATATCATGCCAAATTGAGTCAAACAATTTTTTGAAATCAACAAAGCATGAGAAGACTTTGCCTTTGTTTTGGTTTGTTTATTTGTCAGGGTATGCAGGGTGAATACGTGGTCTGTCGTACAGTAATTTGGTAAAAAGCCAATTTGACATTTGCTCAGTACATTGTTTTCACTGAGGAAATGTCTCAGAGTCTGCTGTTAATGATAATGCAGAGGTTGCTGTTGACGCATATCCCGTGGTAGTTATTGGGGTCAAATTTGTCTCCACTTTTGTGGATTGGGGTGATCAGTCCTTGTGTCATGCCCTGGCCATAGAGTGGTTTTTATTCTCTATTTTGGTTAGGCCAGGGTGTGACTAGGGTGGGCATTGTAGTTTCTTTATTTCTATGTTTTCTATTTCTTTGTTTTTGGCCGAGTGTGGTTCTCAATCAGAGGCAGCTGTCTATCGTTGTCTCTGATTGGGAATCATACTTAGGCAGCCTTTTTCCCACCTGTGTTTTGTGGGTAGTTGTTTTCTGTATAGTTTATTTGCCTTACAGAACTGTTGGTTCTTTCACTTTGTTATTTTGTTTGAGTGTTTTGATAAATAAAAATCATGAACACTTACCACACTGCGCTTTGGTCCACTATTCCTTATGACGAGCGTAACACCTTGCTTCCAAATATTGGGAAAATGTCGGAGCTGAGGATGATGTTTATAGCCAATTGCAATTTGTGGTCTGTATATTTTATAATTTAATTTAGGATACCATTAACACCACAGGCCTTTTTGGGTTGGAGGACTTGTATTTTGTCCTGTAGTTCATTCAATGTAATTGGAGAATCCAGTGGATTCTGGTGGTCTTTCTAATTGCTGATTCTAAGATTTGTATTTGATCAGGTGTTTGTTCTTTGTTATAGAGCCAAAAAGTTTGGATAAGTGGTTCATCACATACATCTCTGTTTTGGATTAGATAACTCTTTGTGTTGTTTGTTTAGTGTGTTCAAATTTTCCCAGAAGTGGTAAGATTCTATGGATTCTTCAAATATATTGAGCTGATTTCTGACGTGCTGTTCCTTCTTTTTCCATAGTGTATTTCTGTATTGTTTTAGTGATTCACCATAGTGAAGGTCTTGACTCAAGTTTTCTGGGTCTTTATGTTTTCAGTTGGATAGGTTTCTCAATTTCCTTCTTAGTTGTGTGACAGAGCTGCAGGAGTTGTGACCTGTTTTTGTTGGTTGTTTTGTGATAGTTGTATCAAGGGGGGGAATATTTGTGAGGGAATGCTGTCACCTCCAGGTAAGTGTTTGTTGTGTGCTGAGAGTGTCAGGTTCTTGTCCAGTTCTGGCATGTTGGTCACCATGACAGACTAGTACATGGGCCTGGAAATGATTGAGATCCCCCTTTAGGATGGAGAAGCTGTCATTGTTAAAGTATGATGATTCTATTGGGGGGGGGGGGGGTATAGGTTGCACACATGTGGAAATGTTTCTCTGAGAATTTCCCTATTAATTTGTAACCAGATGTAAAATGTTCCTGTTTTTATTAATTTAATAGTAGGTTAGGTCTGCTCTATACCAAATTAACATACCCCCTGAGTCTCTTCCCAGTTTCACACTTGGTCGTTTAGGAGATGGGACTACTAGCTTTCTATAACCTAGAGCGCAACCAGTGGTTCCATCTCCTCTATACCATGTTTCTTTTAGGATGGCAATGTCTGTATTTCCAATTTCTTTGATGAAGTCTGGTGATATTAATCCCACCAGGAAATGTGTTTTGCCATCCCAATCAGCCACTCATAAACCACACAATCACAATTCGGGCCTATATAACCAAACCCACCCATTGGCGGGAAAGAGTGATAGTGCTGGAAAGACAGACATGCGGGGAGACGTTTCTAGCACATTCTCCCGAGCTTCAATTTACACGCCTGCTAAACAGCGCGTTGGGCAGAGGGAGCGCTGGCTGAAAGGGGGATGGGGTCGGGGAGTATTGTGTGCTGAACAGCAGAGCCCCATTCTAGCTGAATAGGTATTGTCATCTGGATTTATAGTTCACCAAAGTACTTTCTCCTGCTGTGGGGGTTTACAACCGCCAGGCTGGGGTTTGGGGAACCACGATGGGAACAGGATGCATTGCATGCAGGCCCAACCAGAAATAATATTAAGGACTTACAAACTACATGTTCTGATGTTTTGGTACCTTATTCTATTAATTCAATTACATTTTCGATCAGTTTAAATAAACTCGTAAACAAATACTTTAAACAATATCCGTTTAATGTCAGCGTAACAATGGAAAGAAGAATATTGCATCAAATACACAATGGATCTTTACATCAAAACCAGTCAGTAAAACAGCAGTATATTCCTAAAAATCCATGAAAAGAAACACATCCGGCACAATATGTACATATATAAAACACAAGTTTGCTAAATGTTTTGTTTTATCCTAAAATAATTTAGACTCCAGAACAGGTGTTGTGGACATCCTATATTTGACATCTAAATCTATGGTCCTAATTTGTGTAATATATGTGATTTATCGCTGTTATAGACAAATGTAAGAATGCCTGAGTTGTGTATTGGTTTGAAAATAGGCCAACATGTTTTCGTCTATCTTCACACAGTCTCATGCAGCAAAAATCCATTGTCCAAAAACCTTTTAAGTGGTTTGGAGTTAAACCACTCTGAAGTCACTGTAGCCTACACTGAAGTAAAAAGACAGCAGATATATTGTCATTAGAACTTCCTTTAGAAAAACAAATTCCGGTAAACATTTCTAAATGTAAAGGTTTATGAGCAATTATAGAAAATATAGCCTTGGACATTTAAAACAATACTGTACCTAAAACAAAGACGCTCCTTTTTGTCATTGGCTATCACTTTAGGCTATACGCATAGTCTCCAAACGTTTATTTTCTTCTGTTTGCAAAAAAAAGGATGAATGAATATGTTCTCCAATATTGTGTTTAGTTTAAAGTCAGTGTTACAAAAGGGAATGATGCTTTCATTTATTTCAAAGTTCAGAGTAAACTGCAGGTGCAAAAAAAAGTTTTTCAAAAAACCACATTTAAGCACAGCCTAGCCACCCCATCGTGAGGGTGAGACGCAGGGCTACACGTAATTCCTTTTGTCATAGTCCACGGTCCCGTTCGGTGTGGCCCGTTTGGTCGGGGCATATTTCGCCGAGTAGCCCGAATTCCCGTTAGAAGGACAGGAGCAGCAGAGGAGCGCGCCCCCGATCAGCAGGAGCGCAGTGGCCGCCCAACCGATGTAGAGCGCAGCCCCAATCTCCCTCTTCTTGGACGCGGGCACCTGTGGGTTGTAGAAATCCGAGATTATGTTGTTGGCCATCCAGCAGAGAGGGACTAAAACAAACAAGCCACTGATTATGTAGATAACCCCTCCGGCGTTCACCACCCGGGCTTTGACGTTCTCGTCATTGATGCAGTTGGTGCACTGCGCCCCGGCGATCACCACCATTAGCCCCAGCACGCCAAACACACATGCGATGACGGTCAGGGCTCGCGCCGCCTGCAGGTCGTGGCCGAGCGCAAGGACCGAGTCGTGCACCTTGCACTGCATCTGGCCCGTGCTCTGCACCACACAGGACATCCAGAGCCCATCCCAGATGGTCTGAGCCACCACAATGTTGGCCTCGATGAACGCCGTCACCTTCCACATGGGCAGCCCGCAAACGACCATCACCAGGAGCGAACCAATGACGCACAGTCCCAGTCCAAGGATCTCCAGTCCAGCGGACACCATCTTCGCTCCTTTTTAACGGATTTAAAAATAATAATATTTGTCCTCTGTTTAACAACGCGTCTCAATCTGGATGCTGCGCTTTAGGATATATGATCTTCAGTTAGGAAGTTGCTACAAATAGTCTACAAAAATGATTTATTTTAGTCAGTATGTTACTGAATGGCTGTAAAAACAACTGGTAGCATAGAGTGTCTGGACCACGGATATATTTTGAGTGGGGTGTGGGCGACTCCACAAGTGCTAAAGCCAGAAGAAAAACTTTCACCCAATCAGAAGTCACCGCATCCTCTTAGCCCCAATGAGGAGGCAGGGAAATTGGATGAGAATGAACAAAGCCAGAGGAGCGCTTTGTGTGTGTTTACAGTTATTCCGAAGATGGTTTAGTATGTTATTTGGTTAAATATAGGTTTAGGAACAAACGCAAAAGACACTTGGAAGACCAATTGACCGTAGGCTGTAATAAAACCTGTTCTAACCAAATTCATTATTACTGGAATGGTCTTGTCTAGGCCTACACAATCATTAAATGGTATAATATTTTTAAGGAAACTCAGTATAATTTAAGCACATGCAATGAATTGGTTGTGCCCAGAGGATACTGTATATGGCTCTACCCAGACCTGCAACACGTATAGCCTAGTAGAATCACATTCAATGGTATTTTATTTGGTTGAATATTGTAACATTGTAATAATAGCCAAAAGAAAAGAAAAACACACAGCCTATGTAATCCCCATTCACAGCAGTTTGGATTGCCCAATGCTGTGAAAGCTTGCGGTTTGCAGTTTATTGACAACACAGTTGTAAGCAGGTGTAACTAGTTACGTTACAAATGTTTTTTTATGGTAGGTTAGGCTGTACAATGCATCTAGGCTACCATAGAACATTTCTTGAAATATATTTATTAGGAAAAAATGCATCCACCCCATGCACTCTCTCCCCGACTCAATGTTGTATTTTTTACTAAGTTTGCATTGACATCAAAACAAAGTTGCAATTTAGACAAGGCTTGTTACATTGTTACTGTTGCAAGGCTAAAGCGAGTAGGCTAGGAGAATGAATGTTTCCTCATCCGAAACGACCAAAGCGTGTCAAGACATCAAAATCTGACGTCATCATCCATCAACAATGATAACCGCCTTGTGTAGAAACTGAGAAGCATGGCTGCCATTTTGGATGTTAAACTACCTATAGGCTGCCTATTGTTGTACTTCCACCATAGTTTGAGCCGCAATGGACCCAGTGGCACTGACTCCCACCCGTGACAAACGGGCATCATGGGGCGGAACAATTGAGCGGTTTCTGAAATCTCTTTCCTGTCCTGGGATAGAAAGAAGAGGAGAAAATACTTATGTTTATTTCCATTTCATAAATCACACACAGGTAAGGTATCAAACGGTCGTATATGAATGTTTATCTACCCGAATGAGTCTGATGAAAAGGGATTGAGCGTCTTGAGTGAGATTAGCGTTACAGATAGTTGAAATTTGGCAACATGACACCAGTCACATGAGGAAAAACTGTTGCATGCTAAAGTTTGACATGAAACAAATAGTTTCATAGTGTTTCGAAAGTTTAATTGATAGGCCTGTTTCTTATTTAAGATAAGATACAATGTTTCCATATACAGTATATGCCACACATATTCCTATTCATTTGGCCGTTAAATACTTCATAGTATGCATGGTGTGTTTGAAAAATGTAAATTTTTCCCAAACTGGGTGTGGACGTCAAAACTGTAGTAGACAACACAAGGCCAAATCATTTCCGCTACATTACAAATATCCTATCTTCTAATTCAAGGAAGGAACATTGAAAAATACTAAATCATAATACAAAACTTCACTTGTGACAAAATTGACAATTTACCTTTGCATTGACAATGCATTGTGAATAGGGGCAATTCCATTCTGAGAGTCTGATTTTTCACTTTAAAGGGTAGGTAGCAGAAACGTATCATATGTAACATGGTTTTGCATTAGAATACACATCAAAAGTCCCAATACAAAGTTACTCCTCACTTTTCCATTTGTTTTAGTTATTACATTAAACTGATCAGAATTCCGAAGAATGACGAAGTCACACAGTAAAAAAAACATTTGCAGGGTTTGACTTAATATGGAGGACCTGACGAGCCAGCCTATTTCCTATCATTCTAAACTCCCAACAGAAATCACTTAAAATGTATAATTTTAAATTAAAACAAATTGTTATCACTCATGACTTCTGGTTTCCATTACATTTTCAGAGAATTTACAAGCAAATACTGTATGAATTTATTGTTACAAATCAGCTTGCAAATTAGCTAGCCAACAAGCCTGCTAATGTTAGCCCTACCAGCCTGCTAACGTTACGTTAGCACTACGTGAGTCAGCCAGTGCATTCCCAACTCATTAAAGTAAACCAGCATTTTTTCGAAATACATAACGCCATTTAAAAATAAAAATAAACTTTATTTAACCAGGTAGGCCAGTTGAGAACAAGTTCTCATTTACACCTCCGACCTGGCCAAGATAAAGCAAAGTAGTGCGACAAAAACAACACACACATGGGATGAACAAATGTACAATCAATAACACAAATGAAAATCTGTATACAGTGTGTGCAAATTAAGGAAGTAAGGCAATAAATAGTCCATAGTGGCAAAGAAATTACAATTTTGCAATTAACACTAGAGTGATAGATGTGCAGATGAGGATGTGCAAGTTGAAATACTGGTGTGCAAAAGAGCAGAAAAAAAACAAATATGGGGATGAGGTAGGTAGTAGGTTGGATGGGCTATTTACAGATGGGCTGTGTACAGCTGCTCTGACAGCCAATGCTTGAAGTTAGTGAGGGAGATATGTCTCCAACTTAAGTGATTTTTGCAATTTGTTCCAGTCATTGGCAGCAGAGGAAGGAAAGGCGGACAAATGAGGTGTTGCTTTGGGGATGACCAGTGAAATATACCTGCTGGAGCGCATGCTACGAGTGGGTGTTGCTATGGTGACCAGTGAGCTGAGATAAGGCGGAGCTTTACCTAGCAAAGACTTATAAATTACCTGGAGCCAGTGGGTTTGGCGACGAATATGTAGGGAGGGCCAGCCAACAAGAGCGTACAGGTCTCAATGGTGGGTAGTATATGAGGCTTTGGTGACAAAACAGATAGACTGCATCCAATTTGCTGAGTAGAGTGTTGGAGGCTATTTTGTAAATTACATCGCCGAAGTCAAGGATCGGCAGGATAGTCAGTTTTACGAGAGTATGTTTAGCAGCATGAGTGAAGGAGGCTTTGTTGCGAAATAGGAAGCCGATTCTAGATTACATTTTTGGATTGGAGATGCTTAATATGAGTCTGGAAGGAGAGTTTACAGTCTAGACAGACACCTAGGCATTTGTAGTTGTCCACATATTCTAAGTCAGAACTGTCCAGAGTAGTGATGCTAGGCGGGCGGGTGTGTGCAGCGATCGGTTGAAGAGCATGCATTTAGTTTTACTAGCATTTAAGAGCAGTTGGAGGCCACAGAAGGAGTGTTGTATGGCATCGAAACTCATTTGGAGGTTTGTGTCCAAATAAGGACACAAACACAGTGTCCAAATAAGTGCCAGATGTTTACAGTATGGTGTCGTCTGCGTAGAGGTGGATCAAATAATCACCCGCAGCATGAGTGACATCATTAAAATATACAGAAAAAAAGAGTCTGCTCGAGAATTGAACCCTGTGGCACCCCCATAGAGACTGCCAGAGGTCCGGACAACAGGCCCTCCAATTTGACGCACTGAACTCTATCTGAGAAGTAGTTAGTGAAGTGTTGAGTCTGCCGATAAGAATACGGTGATTGACAAGAGTTGAAAGCCTTGGCCAGGTCGATGAAGACGGCTGCACAGTACTGTTTTTTTATCTATAGTGGTTATGATATTGTTTAGGACCTTGAGCGTGGCTGAGGTACACCCGTGACCAGCTCAGAAATCGAATTGATAGCAGAGAAGGTACAGTGGGATTCGAGATGGTCGGTGATCTGTTTGTTCACCTGGCTTTTGAAGACTTTAGAAAGTCAGGGCAGGATGGATATAGGTCTGTAACAGTTTGGGTCTAGAGTGTCTCCCCTTTGAAAGAGGGGGATGACCGCGGCCGCTTTCCAATCTTTAGAAATCTCAGACGATACGAAAGAGAGGTTGAACAGACTAGTAATAGTTAACCAGCTATCAAACAATGTTACCAGTATATGCAGTTATCTTAGTCAGCAAGCCAATCAGAGAATTGATGCTTGACGGCTGAGTTAACTACCGAAGTCAAAGAAGAGTGAAGGAGAGGCCATTTCACCGGCAAAGGGAGAGTCCGTTAATTCAATAGCGATGTAGTGAGGTAAATCCACATTGAATGTATCCAAAATGAGAAGAAGAAAAAATCCAGAAAATCACATTGTAGGATTTTTAATGAATTTATTTGCCAATTATGGTGGAAAATAAGTATTTGGTCACCTACAAACATGCAATATTTCTGGCTCTCACAGACCTGTAACTTCTTCTTTAAGAGGCTCCTCTGTCCTCCACTCGTTACCTGTATTAATGGCACCTGTTTGAACTTATCAGTATAAAAGACACCTGTCCACAACCTCAAACAGTCACACTCCAAACTCCACTATGGCCAAGACCAAAGAGCTGTCAAAGGACACCAGAAACAAAATTGTAGACCTGCACCAGGCTGGGAAGACTGAATCTGCAGCTTGGTTTTGAAGAAATCAACTGTGGGAGCAATTATTAGGAAATGGAAGACATACAAGACCACTGATAATCTCCCTCGATCTGGGGCTCCACGCAAGATCTCACCCCGTGGGGTCAAAATGATCACAAGAACGGTGAGCAAAAATCCCAGAATCACACGGGGGGACCTAGTGAATGACCTGCAGAGAGCTGGGACCAAAGTAACAAAGCCTACCATCAGTAACACACTACACCGCCAGGGACTCAAATCCTGCAGTGCCAGACGTGTCCCCATGCTTAAGCCAGTACATGTCCAGGCCCGTCTGAAGTTTGCTAGAGAGCATTTGGATGATCCAGAAGAAGATTGTGAGAATGTCATATGGTCAGATGAAACCAAAATATAACTTTTTGGTAAAAACTCAACTCATTGTGTTTGGAGGACAAAGAATGCTTAGTTGCATCCAAAGAACACCATACCTACTGTGAAGCATGGGGGTGGAAACATCATGCTTTGGGGCTGTTTTTCTGCAAAAGGACCAGGACGACTGATCCATGAAAGAATGAATGGGGCCATGTATCATGAGATTTTGAGTGAAAACCTCCTTCCATCAGCAAGGGCATTGAAGATGAAACGTGGCTGGGTCTTTCAGCATGATAATGATCCCAAACACACCGCCCGGCCAACAACTGCTCTTAAACGCTAGTAAAACCAAATGCATGCTTTTCAACCGATCGCTGCCTACACCCGCATGCCCGACTAGCATCACCACACTGGATGGTTCCGACCTTGAATATGTGGACACCTATAAGTACCTAGGTGTCTGGCTAGACTGCAAACTCTCCTTCCAGACCCATATCAAACATCTCCAATCGAAAATCAAATCAAGAATCGGCTTTCTATTCCGCAACAAAGCCTCCTTCACTCACGCTGCCAAGCTTACCCTAGTAAAACTGACTATCCTACCGATCCTCGACTTCGGCGACGTCATCTACAAAATTGCTTCCAACACTCTACTCAGCAAACTGGATGCAGTTTATCACAGTGCCATCCGTTTTGTCACTAAAGCACCTTATACTACCCACCACTGCGACTCGTATGCTCTAGTCGGCTGGCCCTCGCTACATATTCGTCGCCAGACCCACTGGCTTCAGGTCATCTACAAGGCCATGCTAGGCAAAGCTCCACCTTATCTCAGCTCACTGGTCACGATGGCAACACCCATCCGTAGCACGCGCTCCAGCAGGTGTATCTCATTGATCATCCCTAAAGCCAGCACCTCATTCGGCCGCCTTTCGTTCCAGTACTCTGCTGCCTGTGACTGGAACGAATTGCAAAAATCGCTGAAGTAGGAGACTTTTATCTCCCTCACCAACTTCAAACATCAGCTAGCTGAGCAGCTAACCGATCGCTGCAGCTGTACATAATCTATTGGTAAATAGCACACCCGTTTTCACCTACCTCATCCCCACAGTTTTTATTTATTTACTTTTCTGCTCTTTTGCACACCAATATCTCTACCTGTACATGATCATCTGATCATTTATCACTCCAGTGTTAATCTGCAATATTGTAATTATTCGCCTACCTCCTCATGCCTTTTGCACACATTGTATATAGACTCCCCTTTTTTCTCTGTGTTATTGACTTGTTAATTGTTTACTCCATGTGTAACTCTGTGTTGTCTGTTCACACTGCTATGCTTTATCGTGGCCAGGTCGCAGTTGTAAATGAGAACTTGTTCTCAACTAGCCTACCTGGTTAAATAAAGGTGAAATAAAAAAAATAAAAAATAAAAAAGGAGTGGCTTCGTAAGGAGCATTTCAAGGTCCTGGAGTGGCCTAGCCAGTCTCCAGATCTCAACCCCATGGAAAATCTTTGGAGGGAGTTGAAAGTCCGTGTTGCCCAGCAACAGCCCAAAAACATCACTTCCACCATAATTTGCAAATAAATTAATTAAAAATCCTACAATGTGATTTTTCTGGATTTTTTCTTCTTCTCATTTTGTCTGTCATAGTTGAAGTGTACCTATGATGAAAATTACAGGCCTCTCTCATCTTTTTACGTGGGAGAACTTGCACAATTGGTGGCCGACTAAATACTTTTTTGCCCCACTGTACATGCTAGCATGACTAGTAGCAAACGTTAGCCAGCTGGAACATAGCTTGGTAGCACCGGTTCTCCATATGATGTTGAGAAATAGTGCATTGTGGTTAGTTCAGAAGATTTCCAGAAATAAGTTAATAAATGTAAAAACGCTAAAACATAACTACATAACTTAATGTAATAATGATAACATAATAATCATAACATAATCGTGACTACAGCTAAGTTACTAAGTCTTGGACCACACTTACTTTGGTGAGTTAAAACTCATGCTTCCTTACCCTTTTAAAATGTATGTCAAACAAAAAGCAATGATTTCAAAAATAAACAAATCATCCAACTGCTTTTAACAATTTCCACAGATAATTTGACAAAAACACATTTACTTGAAGAACAGCGCAGATGCAAAGTTTGGTAAGAGAATGGCGGCACAAATAGCACATTCTGTTACCAAACTTTGCACTGTTCTTCAGATGATTTTTTTTTGTCAAAATGTCTGTGGAAATTGTTAAAAGTAGTCCTTTTGTATGGTTTGTTTAACTTTGCAATCATTGGTTTTTGTTTGACATACATTTTAAAGTGAAAAATCAGAGATCCATTACGGTGGATTTGCCCAGAATCTAAACTTAGGCCTACGCATCATTGAGTTGGGTCAGTATTGAGATGTTTATGCATTGTAGAAGTGCATAGCTTTATGATGTCACACCATGAACAGATAGTAAAATGTGACATATTGATATTGCTCTGCCATTTAACTTTGTGATCATCCCATGCTAGTCATGCAGTAGCTAGGCCTTTGTGAGTAGTGAAGCTTAACATTATGAGACCGTTTTCTTACCTTGTCAATAAGGCTGGGAATTGCCAGGGACCTCACGATATTATATCATGATACTTAAGTGCCAATACGATATGTATTGCAATTCGATACTGATTTTATTGCGATTCAATGTTCCAAACATTACTCACCATGTCTGCTGCAGAGGGAGAACCATGAGAAAATGAGTTTTGATCAATCATGGAAATAAGTGCTAAAAACAAATTGGTTCCATATTTAAAAAGAAGATGAAGAACAAACTATGAAAGAAAACTACTGGAGTTTTAGTGCAGGTACAGCCAACTAGTGCAAAAATAATATTGTGATATTGTCAAAATAATATTTCGATATGTAACTGTATCCCCCCCGCCCCCATCACTACTTGCCATCCAACCTTAATTTTGCTTGGCTATTTCCCTTTCTGTCCCCATCATAAAAGGGCCATCCTGTGCTCTTTCTAAAGTGTGTATTAGGAGTGGCCCTGCTGGTTTCCGTCTGCTTGAAAGGCCTTCTCATTCTGCCCATTGTTGTGTTTTTTAAACTTATGGCTCAGACTGTAGAGAGCTCCTGAAAGTATAACAGCTTTATTATTGTTTCCCACCAGCACCTCCCAACCCCCAAAGGACCAATTTATTGCAGTTGAGCCTCAAACCCCCCTCTGTGTGTGTGTGTGTGTGTGTGTGTGTGTGTGTGTGTGTGTGTGTGTGTGTGTGTGTGTGTGTGTGTGTGTGTGTGGTGTGTGTGGGTGGGTGTATTTGTATTTGTATAGGTATTGGTATGTTTATACATTAAAAATTTCATTTAATTAAAAATGGAACTATTGTACATGCCAAATTCTATACTTTTTGTCTAATTCAGTGCTGAAGCTAAGATCAAATCAAATTTATTTATATAGCCCTTCGTACATCAGCGGATATCTCAAAGTGCTGTACAGAAACCCAGCCTAAAACCCCAAACAGCAAGCAATGCAGGTGTAGAAGCACGGTGGCTAGGAAAAACTCCCTAGAAAGGCTAAAACCTAGAAAGAAACCTAGAGAGGAACCAGGCTATGTGGGGTGGCCAGTCCTCTTCTGGCTGTGCCGGGTGGAGATTATAACAGAACATGGCCAAGATGTTCAAATGTTCATAAATGACCAGCATGGTCGAATAATAGTAAGGCAGAACAGTTGAAACTGGAGCAGCAGCATGGCCAGGTGGACTGGGGACAGCAAGGAGTCATCATGTCAGGTAGTCCTGGGGCATGGTCCTAGGGCTCAGGTCCTCCGAGAGAGAGAAAGAAAGAGAGAAAGAGAATTAGAGAACACACACTTAGATTCACACAGGACACCGAATAGGACAGGAGAAGTACTCCAGATATAACAAACTGACCCTAGCCCCCCGACACAAACTACTGCAGCATAAATACTGGAGGCTGAGACAGGAGGGGTCAGGAGACACTGTGGCCCCATCCGAGGACACCCCCGGACAGGGCCAAAACAGGAAGGATATAACCCCACCCACTTTGCCAAAGCACAGCCCCCACACCACAAGAAGATATGGATGTCATGCCAGGTAGCTATGTAGGCTAGAGAAGGCAATGTATATTTAAGTGCTAAATAGTTTATCAATTCACAACCGAGTCATAGCATAGCTCAGATCAGGGTGGACTTTAGCTGCCATTTCTTGAAGAGGTTCTTAACTAATTAATCTTAAAATAATTCAAAATAATAATAACAAATATAGATTTGGTTATAGGTCTAAATAATTCTGTATGGTGTAAATGCTTTGTTTTAAGTTTCTGTGTGGTAGAGGTGAAGTAAATAGCTTCACTCCTACCACAGCCCTTCATGGCTTTAATCCAGCTAATAAATCAAGTGTAGACCTCACATGCCAGGACTTTGGCTTAACTAAGGTGGCATTTTTCCTTCTTTGCCAAACCGTTTAATCTCCCTCAGGTTGGGCCTTCTGATTGTGTTTGTGTGTGGGTGTGTGAGTTCATAACAGCTTACAGAAGCCGGTCAGGTAGCCTAGCGATCAAGAGTGTTGGGTCATTAACCGAAAGGTCTCCTTGATCAAGACAGTTAACCCCCAGTAACAACTGCTCCCCGGGCACCGATGACGTGGATGTTGATTAAGGCAGCCCCCCCGTACCTCTCTGATTCAGTTGTGCAACTGACTAAATATCCCCCTTTCCCTCATTAAGTGGGTATTATTGCCGCCTACCTGTATCCCCCATAGTGTTGCCTTTATGATATTACCAAAGTGATAATGGAACAGCTTAAATAATCTACTGCTATTTCCCACAGAGACCGCCCAGGAATAGTGTGTGTGTGTGTGGGGGGAGATACATTTTTTGTTACAGATAAAATAGCTTGTTCAAATACAGACATAAAACATATCACATAAATTGCTTTTGCATATTCAATAATTGCATTGTAACCTGTACATTATAATGGCCCCTAGAATGTAGAGCTAAGTAACAAATGAATAATAATACTGCTGTGAATTAAATGTAAGATATCACTCGGATGCATAATTCCCCACTCAGCCGAATCTCACCCTGCGCTAGCCTGCTTTGTCCTGCTTGCTAAGGTCCATATCACAAGCTAACCACCTCTGTGCTTAAGCTCCTGGTGGTGTGTGTGATCGCGGGCCAGCGGGACCGAGGTTGGGCCAGCGGGACCGTGGTCGGGACCGCGAGCCGGTGCTTGTTTCCTCTCCTACCCCAGCGAGTGGTGATCCGAAAGGCCTCAGGAACGTGGAAAGATGAAAGGACTCAGGAACCTGGGTGATTAACAGCCATTGTTCTCCTGAGAGCTCGTTGAAACGGAGAGGGATATCTGGCCACGTTGCCTGCTGCGGAGATAGGAGGTCCTGGCACCATGTAGAATAAATCAGTCTTCATCACTCTTTTAATGGTTGCCAGACAATATTAAAGTGTCAGATATGGGACACTCCTCAAAATTATTTTGTTAAGTTTCTTTTGTTTGTTTTTCTAATAAAGTTGCATAACAAAGTTCAGTCGTCTCTGGCTGCGCTTGCCATCTCTCCCCGCTTTCGCCTTATCGCACACGACCTGTCAGTCAGTGCCCAGTGCATTAGTGATCAAATGGAGGGGGGGGGGCAGCGCAGGGCACCAGTTGGTGGCCATTATGTGATAATTTATCATTCAGGCTCATTTCTCTGTCATCTGAGTAGTACCATTGAGTTGGACAGCAGGAGCCTAACTAAACAAACCAGGCCTTACTGGAGGTCTGGGAATCAACTTGATGCCCACCCTGTTTCTGCTCCATCCACTGACTGTGATACATAGTTAATGGGGTTGGCTGTGAGTGACTGGATGTCAGTGCAGTCTTAAAGTGCCCTAGTGTGGATGCTGTCAGTGTCATTATTATTATTCAGAATGCCGATGATAGTGACTACTGCAAATTAATGGTAGTACTGTAGTAGGAGTTATGACTGCAGGCTTGGTGGTGAGTGATTATACAGTTGTTGTCTATGAGATGTTGAGACAGCCTGGATGCCAGTCTACTGCTTACAACAATGCTACTGTACATTGTTGCCTTTCCAAGAAGATAACAAGTTTAGTAAAGCAGAAACAGACTAGCTGATGTTACACTGTGACTTATCTGATGTCTTGTTTCTGGTTGCAGGTTTGGGTGACCAGCAACAGTGACCATGTCTCAGTCTGGAGAGAAAGGGAAAGTGAGTGTGCCCTTACCACTTCAACACACACACACACACACACACACATTGTGGGCGCACATACAGAGCACACATAGAGAGCGATCATCCTATCCCAGAGGACATCCTGTATAAATGCTTCTGTTTCATCGACAGCCTTATTGCTTTTGGGATTTTCTCATCTCAGAAACAATTCAAGACCCCTTTTCCAATGCTAATCCTATTGAGTTATATAATACTGTACATTACCTCTATAACCATGTGTTTGTTAGTTCCCTGAGGCGGCTGGATATGTGGGTTTTGCCAACCTGCCCAACCAGGTACACAGGAAGTCCGTGAAGAAGGGATTTGAGTTCACCCTCATGGTCGTTGGTGAGTATGACTTATTACACAACTATTTTGATTCAATTCAAGAGAAGCTTACCTACACAGCAGTTATTTTGTGCCAGAATGCTGTCTAGTTGAAGTCTGTGTCCCAAATGGTGCCCTTTTCCCTATATAGTGCACTACTTTTGACCAGAACCCTGGCCAAAAGTAGTGCGCTACAGTAACCTTGTAGATATGTATAGATCCTAGAGTACTATGCCTGGTCTGTATTCCTCCTGCAGGAGAGTCTGGTTTGGGCAAGTCTACGCTGATCAACAGCCTGTTTCTGACAGACCTTTACCCAGAGAGATACATCCCTGGGGCCGCAGGTGAACACACACACACACACACACACACACACACACACACACACACACACACACACACACACACACACACACACACACACACACACACACACACACACACACACACACACACACACACACACACACACACACACACACACACACACACACACACACACACACACACACACACACACACAGAGAGAGGAAATAAGCAGGGAGGAATGAGTTCTGCTCTCAGACCAGACAGTGCATATACACACACACACTGTAATAACAGAGAAAGGTCTGTTTTCAGCTGTCTCCAGCATTGTATTGCCTGGAGTGGAATGTTAAGAATGTTTATTTTGTATTAGTCTTGAAAAGGCCCATCCCCTCTTTATGACTTTGGCCAGTCTGAAAAAGCACCTCCAGCTCCTACCACTTTTGTGTTTGTAGTTCTGAAGGGATAGGATAGGTGTAAGCAATATGGTGATGGCTTATGGTAGCAACTTCTGCCATACTGCTTACACCTGTCCAGTGCCAGAAGATCTGCATAAGGATATTGTGTCCAGAGGCTTGGCTTTGGCAGACTTTGTTATTTAAGCTCTAAAGTCACATGGAACAGAAACTTTGATGTGAAAAGTAATGAAACTGCTTATTATTAAGCTGTGTCCCCTGGGATCCCTCTAAACTTAACCTAGTGTGTTACACACAATGAAAAGATATTTCCTTTTGTCTCCACCTCTGTAGAGAAGATTGAGCGGACGGTGCAGATAGAAGCCAGTACGGTGGAGATTGAAGAGAGAGGAGTGAAGCTCCGTCTTACTGTGGTCGACACCCCCGGATACGGAGATGCCATCAACAGCCAAGACTGGTGTGTGTGTGTGTACAATGGTTGATGACGGCAGGAGCAGTTATTCTTCCTGTGCCCTTGCCCCCATCAGCTGCTGTGTGGGCTCTCTCCCTCCCCCTCGTCTCTCTCTCTTCCCCTCCTCCTCTCTGCTCCGTTTCCTTTTGATTGTCCTGACATACCTGTGTTTGGGCCTGGTGGTTTGACATACAACTCGAGGTTGGTGACAACTGGCAGTGATCTAAGGGCTAGGCTGAGTGCAATAGAGCAGGTTAGCAGCTCTATTGACAGCTCTCAGTGGTGTTGGTAACAACAGTACATTTACATTTGACATTTTAGTCATTTAGCAGACACTCTTATCCAGAGCAACTTACAGGAGCAATTAGGGCAATTGAGTTTCTTGCCTAAGGGCACGTCAACAGATTTTTTAAACCTAGTGAGCTCGGGGATTTCAACCAGCGACCTTTCGGTTACGATGTTAACAGCTAGGCTACCTGCTGCCCCATTAGCAGGTGTTACGGATATGCTTACATCCATAGTTGGGATCATTCTATTTCAATTCCATTTCCATTCCTCTCAGAATTAGTCAAGGCATTTTTTCACAGTAGTGGCCTGAGTTATCTGGAGTTGCTATGGAATGGACCACAACACTACCTGGGTCCAATAGGGTGAGGTGAATATAGGTCAGAGGTAAACTGCATCCCAAATGGCACCCAATTTCCTATATAATAATGCACTACGTTTGACCAGAATAGTGCTCTATACACGGAATAGGGTGCCATTTGGGATGCAGACTGTGTTGATGTTAGTTCTGGCTGGGAGGGAAGCTGTAGGCGCCCTGCTAATGAACATGTTACCACGCCTACTGGCCCTGCAGGAAGTCATCAGAGAAAGCAGGTCAGATGGCAGAGATGATAGGCTGCATCTCAATACTCTGCAACAGCTTCCTTTTCTGGTCTCTTTTTCTCCATGTTGGTCTATGAGATGATAGGCTGCATCTCAATACAATGAAACAGCTTCCTTTTCTGGTCTCTTTTTCTCCATGTTGGTCTATGAGATGATAGGCTGCATCTCAATACAATGAAACAGCTTCCTTTTCTGGTCTCTTTTTCTCCATGTTGGTCTATGAGATGATAGGCTGCATCTCAATACAATGAAACAGCTTCCTTTTCTGGTCTCCTTTTCTCCATGTTGGTCTATGAGATGATATGCTGCATCTCAATACAATGAAACAGCTTCCTTTTCTGGTCTTTTCTTTCTCTTATCCCTGGTTTTCAAATTGGTGCAGATGAGATAGAAGAGGTGAGGAGATATAGCCAGTTTATGCATCCAAAATTCCACCGTCTATTTCTGGAGGTGGTTTTCTAGTGCAGATTGTGTCTCTGGTTGTTTTTTGTTTGATGTGTGTGTTCTGTCCTGTGTGTCCTCAGCTTTAAGACCATCATCCAGTACATTGATAACCAGTTTGAGCGTTACCTTCATGACGAGAGTGGCCTGAACCGCAGACACATCGTAGACAACCGAGTCCACTGCTGCTTTTACTTCATCTCTCCCTTTGGACACGGGTAAGAACACACACACACACACACACACACACACACACACACACACACACACACACACACACACACACACACACACACACACACACACACACACACACACACACACACACACACACACACACACACACACACACACACACACACACACACACACACACACACACACACTCACAGCTACCTCTAGTTCATACAACCATTTAGGCTAGGTAGGGGGGGACATAATGACTTTATACTTTTTATTTAGCTACTATTATATACTATTTGTATTTCTACCTGTCCCTGTCCAGTCTGAAGCCTCTGGATGTGGAGTTTATGAAGGCCATCCACAGCAAGGTCAACATCGTCCCTGTCATCGCTAAGGCTGACACACTCACACTGAAAGAAAGGGACCGCCTTAAGAAGAGGGTGAGTGGGACACGTGCACACACACACACATACATACGCATACACAAGCAATGTGACAAGCATGTCAGACATTCAAGAGTTTTCCCTCATTCCCCTATGTATTTATTTTTTACACAGGTGTAAAAAACATAGCATTGCCCCTCACTGAGATCACAATGGAACCAATGGAATTAGTGATGAGGTTGTTGCCAGAATGTTGAGGGCTGCATTAGCATCAGTTTGCTGTTCTGTGTTGTTTGTGTCCTGAGCCATATGGCACTGTCATTAGAAAGTAGATTATATAATAATAATAATAGAAATTAGATTCTTATCAGCACACTGGCAAGCTGGCTCAGAGGCAACTATGCAAGTTGAACATCCGTGATTGTGTGTGAATACACACACATTTGCCTGTGTGTGTGGGTGTGTACATTTTTAATGATGCAGCTTGATTACTGCTGGACAACAGCAGGCTTATTTAGAAGTGCAGAGAGAGATGGAGAGAAGAGAAAGAGAGGGGGGGGGCAGCAGGTAGCCCAATTTGTAAGTCGCTCTGGATAAGAGCGTCTGCTAAATGACTTAAATGTAAATGTAAATGTAGTGGTTAGAGCGTTGGGCCAGTAAACGAAAGGTTGCTAGATAGAATCCCTGAGCTGACAAGGTAAAAATCTGTCGTTCTGCCCCTGAACAAGGCAGTTAACCCACTTTCTAGGCAGTCATTGTACATAAGAATTTGTTCTTAACTGACCTACTTAAATAAAGGAAAAATAAATACAAATTAAATAGAGGGAGAGAGAGCACACAGATCTTGGTCAGTGTCCTTTCCTTCCAGATGCTTCCTATTGGAGCAGACCTGCATGCTTCTGGTTTCCTGATATCTGGTCTGACATCACACACACCATGAGAGGTTTGTTAAGCTGATATAGCCCACGCTAGGCAGAGGAGAATGAGGCTGTGTAAATAGGATTTCCTGCTTCTGTGATATCACTCCATCTCCCCTCATCCTCCTCTTATCTAATCTACTCCCTCCACTTTTGACTCTTGTGTTTGAGTCAGTTTATTTCAAATGTTTCAACGGTGCTTTTTTCTCTCTGGTGGGAGGGATTGCAACCAGATCCGGACAGGGCTTGCATGTGTGTGTGCACTTGTATGTGTGTGTGTGTGTGTGTGTGTAACATCCATCCAATATAATCACTAGTGAATATCTTATTGTCAAACTCCTGCCCACTACCCACTTCGTTTTGCCTGAGCGATCTCGTTAGCTATACTTTAACAAGTTTGTTTGCTTACCTAGCAGCTGGAGACACTCCCCCCTCCCCTCACTAACCCCTGTACTGGCCAGAACAGTCAGATACAGTCCCAGCTAGTATTGTATGTTCAGTCCCAGAACACCAACCAGCCTGTCTTTCAGACCCCAGAAACAGTGGTCTTTTCCCCCAGTGGGGAGGCCTCTGCTCTGGCATGTATGGGAGTGGGGCATGCCTGGCACTCAGGCTGGGAACAGCTCTCCTACCTGGGCTCCAGTGGAGGATGGCATACTCAGTCACTGTACAGCTGCTTTGTTGGAGGCCCAGGTCTGGACAGAGCTGGTTCTACAGGAGTGTGAGTATATGTATGTGTGACTGCAGACTCAGTCACTGTGAAGCAGCTTTGTTGAAGACTCACACAGTCTGGTTGTGTAAAGTGCTGATGTTACAGATTAGTAAAAACTCACACACACACACAATTCCTCAAACACATTTTTTTTTGTGTTTTTTTTGTTGCTTTTGACCAAATCAAATACACATGTTTAGCAGATGTTATTGTGGATGTAGCAAAATTATCTCTAAAGGGTGAGTGTCCTGACAGCCAGAGGGGATGGAATGGGGTGTGCGAGGGACAAATTGCACACCCTGTTCAACTGTCTAAAAACTCTGTCTGTCGCATTAGTTCCCATGGTCCACTTAGCGTTCCCATAACAACTGTCAGTTAACAAGCAATTAGGATAAACAGAATGGATAGCCTACACAGATGTGCACACTAACACATCTCAAACTCACATACAGTTTTACAAAAACGCAGGTCTATACACACACAAACCCCTTCTCATCTGCTCCACCGCCAACAAAACATATTAATTCCCCACCGGTTTAGTTCACAAGGGGGCACAAAAAAAACAGAAAAAAAGCCCATTGGGCGTCTACTACGAGAATACTAACCAAATGAATACAAGTAATTGTGAATTTCCATGAAGGCTGCTAGCTTTAGTTTTAGCATAGTTCTTGCCCCAAAAAACGTGATTTTTTTTTTTGTAAGTTAATTTACTTGTGTGGCTGCCAGCCAAATAGTGTTGCACTTCTGTTGTCATTTGATGAAAATTAGTTGCCAAAAGGGTTGCACTAATGTATTTTCTGTGAAGGAAAACTACAGTTGCACGTCCCTGATCACTCTATTGAAACAAAAATTCACTTGACCTTCAATATAAAATGCAACTCCTGTCAATACACAGCTTCCACTTTCTCCCGTTGTGCTATTTACAAACAAACCCATGACTGGCTCAACTGTTCTGGGGAACTACATAAGCTTCATCATTTAAAATAATGTGACAGGTGAAATTAAGAGCGCAATCTGCTTTATCTCCTAATGCATCGCACAAGTTGACTGCAGGTATTTTCTAAATAATAGCTAGAAATATTCAAATGTATTGAAAAACTAGTTTCAACATTATTGACAATATTGAAAACCATCCCGTGGCTATTTCCAAATACCTCGATATATGGTATACCGCTCAAGCCTAATAGTGAGTTACTACATAAATCATTATAGATAGGATGTGGGGGTCCATATTTAGGCATGGCACCAAGCTATCCATAAGGACCCATGTTCTTTTATTCCTTTCTTTTGTTATTTTTCGAGAATTTTTTAAGGGGGTAGATCAGCTTTAATATTGCAGGTAGTGTGTAGCTTCCATCAATGTAATAGTCTGCATCAACTCTCGGTCTTCCTTTCCTGTGGCAGTCCTCATGAGAGCAAGTTTCCTCATAGTGCTGTTTTTTGTAATTTCAAAGTTCTTGAAATGTTCTGCATTGACTGACCTTCATGTCTTAAAGTAATTATGGACTGTCATCTCTCTGTACTTATTTGAGTTGTTCCTGCCGTAACATGGACTTGGTCTTTTACCAAATAGGGCTATCTTCTGTATACCACCCCTACCAGGCTGTATCACATCCGGCCGTGATTGGGAGTCCCATAGGGCGGCGCACAATTGGCCCAGCATCGTCCGGGTTTGGTCGGTGTAGGCAGTCATTGTAAATAACAATTTGTTCTTAACTGACTTGCCTAATTAAATAAACGTTTAAATAAATAAACCTTGTCACAACAGAACTGATTGGCGCAAATACATTAAGAAGGAAAGAAATTCCACAAATTAACTTTTAACAAGGCACACCTGTTAATTAAAATGCATTCCAGGTGACTTCCTCATGAAGCTGGTTGAGAGAAATCCAAGAGTGTGCAAAGCTGTCAAAGCAAAGGGTGGCTATTTTGAAGAATCTCAAATATAAAATATATTTTGATTCAACACTTTTTTGGTTTCTACTTAATTCCATATCTGTTATTTCATAGTTTTGATGTCTTCACTATTATTCTACAATGTGGAAAATAGTAAAAATGAAGAAAAACCCTTGAATGAGTGGGTGTGTCCAAACTTTTGACTGGTACTTCTGAGAAGTAGCCGTTATGTACTATTTTACACCTAGGGTTACTATACATAACTTTAACCCATTTTATAAGAGATTCTCCAAAATTGAAATATTCCAGGCATTTATATATAAACTCCTGTGGTACCCATAGTCGTAGCATGTCAATCTTACCCATCGCTAAGCATCAATTACATTTATATTTCTATGGAAAAAAATATATATTTTTCCCAATCAGCCTCCTGGATGCTGAAAGTTATTGGCTCTTTGTCTTGAATCTTCCGGCCAAGGTAATGTTGTGATGCTTAAAGTCTACTCTACTCTAACTGCATGTTAATCTACAAGAGAAAGTATACAATCTGATGATTTACGCATCTTGGGTTTACTTGTTGTCCTTTGCACTGTTTGTTTCCCAGTTTAATCAGATAAGTAATTATATATACAGTACGTGCTTCTGTGGGCCCTGCCGAGCACCGTAGTTGAGTACCAGTCCCTTGCCAGACTAAGGCAGTTGGGTGCCCCTCCCCTGGTCAATACCACAGTAACTTAACAATTTCCATTTTTTTTTACAAAAACACATTTACTTGAAAAACTGTGCAGATGCAAGATTTGGTAACAGAATTAAGGTTTGTACTGTTTATGCCATCATTCTGTTACCATAGTGTCCATCTGCATTGTTCTTCAAGTAAATGTGTTTTTGTGAAATTTTCTGTGGAAATTGTTAAACGTAGTCCTTGTGCAGAGATGAATGGTTAGTTTAACTTTGCAATCATTGTTTTTTGTTTGACATATAAAGTGAAAAATCTGAGTCTGTGTCACCATGCAATTGCCCCCCTGCCATACTAGGGTAGTTGGGTGCCCCTCCCCTGTTAGACTAGGGTAGTACAATACCCCTCCCCTGCCATACTAGGGTAGTTGGGTGCCCCTCCCCTGTTAGACTAGGGTAGTACAATACCCCTCCCCTGCCATACTAGGGTAGTTGGGTGCCCCTCCCCTGTTAGACTAGGGTAGTACAATACCCCTCCCCTGCCATACTAAGGTAGTTGGGTGCCCCTCCCCTGTTAGACTAGGGTAGTACAATACCCCTCCCCTGCCATACTAGGGTAGTTGGGTGCCCCTCCCCTGTTAGACTAGGTAGTACAATACCCCTCCCCTGCCATACTAGGGTAGTTGGGTGCCCCTCCCCTGTTAGACTAGGGTAGTACAATACCCCTCCCCTGCCATACTAGGGTAGTTGGGTGCCCCTCCCCTGTTAGACTAGGGTAGTACAATACCCCTCCCCTGCCATACTAGGGTAGTACAATACCCCTCCCCTGTTAGACTAGGGTAGTACAATACCCCTCCCCTGTTAGACTAGGGTAGTACAATACCCCTCCCCTGTTAGACTAGGGTAGTACAATACCCCTCCCCTGCCATACTAGGGTAGTACAATACCCCTCCCCTGCCATACTAGGGTAGTACAATACCCCTCCCCTGCCATACTAGGGTAGTACAATACCCCTCCCCTGCCATACTAGGGTAGTACAATACCCCTCCCCTGCCATACTAGGGTAGTTGAGTACCGGTCTTTCTATTGAGGTCAGAGAAGCAGCAGCCAAGAAGCTACCAGAAATCATTGGTTTAATGACTAAAGTGTTTTCCCTAAAGTGTTTTTCACTGGCCACATTCTCACCATTTTTACGTTGTTTGTCCGTCAGCTAAATGTGTTGCCCTCCCTTCATCCCCAGTCCTACGCTGTCTGTATTATTTGGGGGAAAGAGCTTGTAGAGAACAATATACATTTCCTGCAATGGGTCAAGACTATTCCGCCGACAAGACGCAGCCTGCCGCCCTGCGCAATATAAACCTTTGAATAAACCTTGCTCTCGTTCTCTCGCCATTCCTTTCTTTTGTTCTCTCCTTCTCTCCCCTTTTACTTTGTTCTCCCTGCTTTTTCTTTCCCCCCCTCTCTCCTTCACCCTTCTTTATTCTTTGTAATGCCAGTTCTATTTCTAATACTTGTTTCAATGTGTCATTTATGGGATATGTCTTAGGGCGAGTCACAAGCTCGAAGAATTCAATCACACAGTCTGTTGAAGACAGACAGGTTGAGTGGCGAATGAGGTGAGCCCCTCTCCTCAATAAAGGGAACCATTCGCCCGCCAACTGGTCATTCTCGCCTTTCTTCCTTGCGGTAGTGTCTGCGCTCACTAAAAGCTCTCATCAGCACGAATTGATTGTCATTCTACTGAACTGTCAGGTGAACCGTGAGGTTAACACTGCCAAACATAGGACCTCAGCTCCTGTTGATTACATTTCTAATTTAGTCATTTAGCAGACACTCTTATCCAGAGCAACTTACAGTTAGTGCAGTCGTCTTAATAAGATACTGTAGCTAGGTGGGATAACCACATATCTCAGTCATAGTAAGTACAGTTTTCCTCACTAAAGTAGCTATCAGCAAAGTCTGTTTAGCTAACGTCACATGGCTAGTTATTGAGACTTGGTTAGCCCTCGCCTCAAGGCTTTAGCTAAGGGCTAGCTGTCACCGCAAAGCTTAGCTAACCAGTGTAACTCGCCACAAGTCTAGCTACACTAAACAAGCTTTTCTACCTGCAAGGGTAGAATTGCTGGCTCTCCTCTCACGTTTAGCACAACACACTCACGGCTGTGTTGACCAGACTGACTGCCCTAGCTTCACAGCTCGACGGTCGAGAGACACGCATGGTTCACCGAGAGACAAAGATAGCATGCTCATTCTCTGGCTAGAAGTGTGCTAACTAGCTAGGCTGTTAACATTTACATTTACATTTACATTTAAGTCATTTAGCAGACGCTCTTATCCAGAGCGACTTACAAATTGGTGCATTCACCTTATGACATCCAGTGGGACAGTCACTTAACAATAGTGCATCTAAAACTTAGGGGGGGTGGGGTGAGAGGGATTACTTAACCTATCCTAGGTATTCCTTAAAGAGGTGGGGTTTCAGGTGTCTCCGGAAGGTGGTGATTGACTCCGCTGTCCTGGCGTCGTGAGGGAGTTTGTTCCACCATTGGGGGGGCCAGGGCAGCGAACAGTTTTGACTGGGCTGAGCGGGAGCTGTACTTCCTCAGTGGTAGGGAGGCGAGCAGGCCAGAGGTGGATGAACGCAGTGCCCTTGTTTGGGTGTAGGGCCTGATCAGAGCCTGGAGGTACTGAGGTGCCGTTCCCCTCACAGCTCCGTAGGCAAGCACCATGGTCTTGTAGCGGATGCGAGCTTCAACTGGAAGCCAGTGGAGAGAACGGAGGAGCGGGGTGACGTGAGAGAACTTGGGAAGGTTGAACACCAGACGGGCTGCGGCGTTCTGGATGAGTTGAAGGGGTTTAATGGCACAGGCAGGGAGCCCAGCCAACAGCGAGTTGCAGTAATCCAGACGGGAGATGACAAGTGCCTGGATTAGGACCTGCGCCGCTTCCTGTGTGAGGCAGGGTCGTACTCTGCGGATGTTGTAGAGCATGAACCTACAGGAACGGGCCACCGCCTTGATGTTAGTTGAGAACGACAGGGTGTTGTCCAGGATCACGCCAAGGTTCTTGGCGCTCTGGGAGGAGGACACAATGGAGTTGTCGACCGTGATGGCGAGATCATGGAACGGGCAGTCCTTCCCCGGGAGGAAGAGCAGCTCCGTCTTGCCGAGGTTCAGCTTGAGGTGGTGATCCGTCATCCACACTGATATGTCTGCCAGACATGCAGAGATGCGATTCGCCACCTGGTCATCAGAAGGGGGAAAGGAGAAGATTAATTGTGTGTCGTCTGCATAGCAATGATAAGAGAGACCATGTGAGGTTATGACAGAGCCAAGTGACTTGGTGTATAGCGAGAATAGGAGAGGGCCAAGAACAGAGCCCTGGGGGACACCAGTGGTGAGAGCGCGTGGTGAGGAGACAGATTCTCGCCACGCCACCTGGTAGGAGCGACCTGTCAGGTAGGACGCAATCCAAGCGTGGGCCGCGCCGGCCCAACTCGGAGAGGGTGGAGAGGAGGATCTGATGGTTCACAGTATCGAAGGCAGCCGATAGATCTAGAAGGATGAGAGCAGAGGAGAGAGAGTTAGCTTTAGCAGTGCGGAGCGCCTCCGTGATACAGAGGAGAGCAGTCTCAGTTGAATGACTAGTCTTGAAACCTGACTGATTTGGATCAAGAAGGTCATTCAGAGAGAGATAGCGGGAGAGCTGGCCAAGGACGGCACGTTCAAGAGTTTTGGAGAGAAAAGAAAGAAGGGATACTGGTCTGTAATTGTTGACATCGGAGGGATCGAGTGTAGGTTTTTTCAGAAGGGGTGCAACTCTCGCTCTCTTGAAGACGGAAGGGACGTAGCCAACGGTCAGGGATGAGTTGATGAGCGAATGCTAGGTGAATGCTAGCTAGCTCACACTTTGCTCGAGGAATAGTATTTCTCGCAGCCACAGAGCCTGCTACCCCTACACAGTGAGAACCTAGCAGGCCTCCTGCCCCCTCAGCACCGGCACACCCGTGCCCATGCGAGGGGATTATTGCAGGCAAGGATACACACCCCATGTGTATCGCCTGCTTGGGTTTTGAGCACGCTAACCCCGAATTCTGCAAGCATTGTAAGGCACTGCCTGCAAACTGCCTTCATCAGTGAGTGCGAAGAGCAACCTCGAAACAAGACTCTTCGCCCTCACAGCCTTCGGGCAATGAGGCTAACCCACAAATCCTTCCCTCCTTGGAGGAAGCTAATTAATATGGGGCCCTCGATTCACTGTATCAAAACTAAACAGCGGGCAAGAAGGATGAGAACCTCGATATCGATGAGGAAGAAATACTCAAAATCATTGAGGCGGAGAAATCTCAAGCCCTCTTCTGCCCTCTGCAGCATCAGCACCTAACGAAAATGTTGGGCTTATCAACATCTAAATGGGCAGCGACCAGGCTCGGATTCAACTGTTGAAATTTAGTTCACAATCTAAAATAACACCTAGGTTTTTTACCTGGTGTTTTATCTTTATTGTCCATGAATTAAAATGTGCAGCTAGATTCTCTGTCTGCTTTGGCTCTAACAATAAGGACCTCGGTCTTGTCTTGATTTAGCTGGAGGAAGTTGTGAACCATCCAAGTATTTAAATCACTAATGCAATCTAATAATATATCCATGGAGCTAAAATCCTCTAGTGTTGTGTATCGTCTGCGTAGCTGTGAAAATAAATGCTGTGCCTTCTGATAACGCTGCCAAGGGGTAACATATATAAACTGAACACTACCGGACCCAAAATTTAGCCTTGTGGAACGTGCAATATGTATTTCCTCTGAGTTACGCCCCATTCTGGACCTACGGATCATCAACAGCTTTCTGAGAAAGTTCACGTTCCATATGCTTATGCTCAACGAGCTGTCTCAATCTATTCGTCAAGGCGACTGGTTCACTTCAGTCAACCTGCCGGACGCTTTTACATATGCATTCTGCCCGGAGGTTTCTCAGGTTTGCCTTTCAAGGCACAGCCTACGGAGACCTTGTGGTTTCCTTAGGGCTAGCACTTGCTCCTCATTTGTTCAGCAAGTGTGTGGAGGCAGCTCTAGCATCCCTGAGAGCCAGGATGCTAAGAGTCTCTGACTACATAGAAGATGACCTGCTTTGCTCCCCTTCACAGGAGCAAGTGGTACGAGGCACGGCTTTCCTTGCAACCCACCTAACCGAGTTAAGGTTCAAGATATTCCAGATAAAAGAGCTGTTTGGTGCCCACACAGAGAATGGAATATCCAGGTGTCAAACTGGATTTTCTCTCTTATCGGGCTACACTATCGGACGACCGCGTCATGTTGTACCCAACAGTGCCTCGCCATATTCAACAGGAGGCGCTCGGTCACGCTCAGAACGTGTATCTGAGTTCTGGGGTTGATGGCGTCCACCATCTCAGTAGTACAGCTTGGACTACTGAGAATGAGAGACTCTGGGTTGCTGCCCTTCGTCTGTGTCCACAACGGCACCGCAATCGGGCTTTTCTCTCAGCTCTCCGTCACTGGACGAGCCCCTCGATCTTTGTTTCAGGCACTCCCCTAGGGGTACTGTCATTGACGAAGGTGGTGATGACAGACACGTAACTCACAGGGTGGGGCACAGTTCACGAGGGAAGAGCAATAAATGGATTGTGGTTCCCACATCTTTGCCATTGTCATATAAATGACCTCAAACTGCTGACAGTGTTTCATGCATTGATACAGTTTCTGCCCTTCATTTGAAATTGTCACATCCTTGTCAGGACAGACAATACGACTCTACATGTTTCCTCCTCTATGATTGATTCTCCTCAACAAGGCATAGTAGCCCCTCGATGGCCAGGCAGGTTGTGGTTAGCGGAGATCATTCTCCTGCTTTATGAAGATCCCTGACAATTACACAGGGATCTTTTGACCCAGGCGAACAGAGAGATTTCACACCCTCACCCGGAACCCATGGCCCTCTGGGCCTGGATACATCTTCATTCGACAGGCTTGCCTCGGAGTCATTGAGACTATCCAGAGTGCAAGAGCCTCTTCAACACGCTCACTGTATGGACAAAAGTGGTGTGTTTTTTTTAAAAGTGGTGTGACCGAAAACATATTCCTTTCCAATGCTCTTTAACTAAAAGTTTTATACTTCTTGCACAGCCTTTTGGACTATGCAATGATTTGGTTTGTCAATTAATTTTGGCCCTCTTCTATACCGCCTGTAATGTGCTGCACTACAATTCCCAGCAAGCATTGCTAGTGCCAACATTCTAAGCCAAAGGCAGTGCATTGAAACACGAACACTCCTCCTCCCAGACCCACACACACACACACACATCACCCACGAGTCAGCCAGTGCACTGTATCATATCATCACTAAACATTTGCAGCTGCTCAACTGCCCTTAACTTCTTTGGGATAGGGCGCAGCATTTTCATTTTTGGATGAATAGCGTGCCCAAGGTGAACTGCCTGTTACTCAGTCCCAGATGCTAATATTTGCACAGTATTATTAGTATTGGATAGAAAACACTCTGGAGTTTCTAAAACTGTTTGAATTATGTCTCTGAGTATAACATAACTCATATGGCAGGCAAAAACCTGAGAAAAAATCTAAACAGGAAGTGGGAGATCTGAGGTTGGTCGTTTTTGAACTCTCCCCTATCGAATACACAGTGGGATATGGGTTATTTTGCACTTCCTAAGGCTTCCACTAGATGTCAACCATATTTAGAACGTTGTTTCAGGCTACTCCTGTGAAGGGGGGCCGGATAAGAGCTGTTTGACTAAGGGCTCTTCCAGCAGCCTCGTTCTCAGCGCTTTCACATGAGAGGTATCTCTCGTTTCATTGCTTTTCTACAGACAATGGAATTCTCCGGTTGGAACATTATTGAACATTTATGATAAAAACATTCTAAAGATTGATTCTATACTTAGTTTGACAAGTTTCTTCGACCTGTAATATGACTTTTTGAATTTTTCGTCCGACTGGACCAGAACGCGCTTTTGGATTTGTTTACCAAACGCCCTAACAAAAGAAGCTATTTGGACATAAATGGACATCAATTATGGACACTATCGAACAAAACAAACATTTATTGTGGAACTGCGATTTCTGGGAGTGCATTCTGATGAAGACCATCAAAGGTAATTGAATATTTATAATGCAATTTATGACTAATGTTGACTACCCAACATGGCGGATATTTCTCTGGCTGGTTTGGGCTCTGAGTGCCGTTCTCAGATTATGCTTTTTCCGTAAAGTTTTTTTTAAATCTGACACAGCGGTTGCATTAAGGAGAAGTGTATCTAAAGTTCCATGCATAACACTTGAATTTTCATCAACATTTTATAATGAGTATTTCTGTGAATTCATGTGGCTCTCCGCTATATCACTGCATGTTTTGGAACTACTGAACATAACACGCCAATGTAAAATAAGATTTTGGGATATAAATATGAACTTTACCAAACAAAACATAGATGTATTGTGTAACATGAAGTCCTATGAGTGTCATCTGATGAAGATGATCAAAGGTTAGTGATGAATTTTCTCTCTATTTGTGATTTTTGTGACTCCTCTCTTTGGCTGGAAAAATGGCTGGGTTTTTCTGTGAGTTGGTGGTGACCTAACAATCGTTTGTGGAGCTTTCGCTGTAAAGCATTTTTTAAATCAGACACTGTGGCTGGATTAATGAGAATTTTACCTTTAAAATGGTGCCTAATACTTGTATGTTTGAGAAATTTGCTTTATGAGATTTCTGTTGATTTGTATTTGGCGCTCTGCAATTTCATTGGCTGTTGCGAAGTGGAACCCCATTCCTAAACAGGTTAATGTCACTGACCGAGTCTTCTACCGGACCAAAAGTTGAAAGTGTTTTAGGCTAAATGTCGATGCAAGTTTTGGTTCCAATGTACATTGAAAATGTAATCTTGGTTATCAAAAATGTATTAGATAAAGGATTCATACCAAAGTATACATTACTACTAAAGGACACATAATTTAATCAACATTCGAGTCATCTACTTTATGAAATTACACAGCCTGATGCACTCGCATCTAACTGCGCTGTTTGTGTGTCCCATTTATAGTGCACAGACACATGCCACAGTCCTAGGATACTAAAATGTTGCAGTCTGGCTTCGTTTTTTAAAGCTTTACAATAAATAACCCAAAAAACAAAACCTGCATCAAAACACCATGCAAATAGAAAACATGTAGGCCTATTACAGCGACATTTGAGCAGTAGCCTAGGCTGGCTAATCAACTGCAAGACATTTTGAGCGCACCATACAGTATTGCTGCATTCAACTGCACCAGGGATCCATCCCATGCAGCGCGAAAAATGAAAAACATGTTTTAAGTTTAAATGTTATTGTTACATCAGCATAGTGAACCTACCTACGTTTTTGCTATAGGCAGTTTTTAAATACTTTTTAATTAGGTCGCAGCATATTATTTATATCTGCAAGGACAGCAGGAAAGGCTGGACAAATATGTGCGATATGAGCCACATTCTTTCATATTAGTGAAACTAACAAACCGTGACTACTGAGGTGCTATGTGCACTAAGTCCAAACAGAAACAATATCCCATAAACCACAAGTGGAAAAAATGCTACTTAAGTATGATCCCCAATTAGAGACACCGATAACCAGCTGCCTCTAATGGGAATCATACAAATCACCAACATAGAAAATAAACATAGAACCCCACATAGAAAATATAAACTAGAACAACCCCCCAGTCACGCCCTGACCTACTCTACCATAGAAAATAAAAGCTTTATGGTCAGAACGTGACATGATCTCTTGTTTTATTTATGTTAAAATGCTATATACAGCATCCTACAATATGTGTGTTTATAAGTGGACTTTTATAAAGTGCCATATTTTGTATCTAAAACAATGGGCAGTTTGAGTTGCAGTTGTATGCAGGTCTTTTTCTAAAAGCAAATGTATAGGCTATGTCTGCCTGTGAATTAGTAGTTTTTTCAATATTGCCTGTGCTGTGATTGAGTTTGACACCCCTGTTTTGGACAGAGGGAAGGTGTTCCCCACTGTTAAGGTCTATCTAGCCGCTATCTCTGCCTGTCACATAGGCTTCGACAACAACACAATAGGGAAACACCCTCTGTTATGTCGTTTCATGAAGGGAGCACGTCGCTTACGCCCAGTCTCCAAGCCTTTAGCCGCATCTATCTATTGTGCTTGAGGTGATTTCTCAGCAACCTTTTGAGCTGCTGGAAAGCATGGAGTTGAAATATTTCTCCTTGTAAGGGCTGATTGCCCTTACATCCATAAAGCAGTGAGTGAGCTGCACTGTAAGTACACCATTCGTGCCTAGAGTTCAACCCAGGGTTATCCCGTGGGTCCCATTCTTCTTTGCAGATCCTTTCAAGCTCTGTCAGATTGGATGGGGAGCGTTGCTGCACAGCTATTTTCAGGTCTCTCCAGAGATGTTTGATCGGGTTCAAGTCCAGGCTCTGGCTGCCACTCAAGGACATTCAGAGACTTGTCCCAAAGCCACTCATGCGTTGTCTTGGCTGTGTGCTTAGGGTTGTTGTCCTGTTGGAAAGTGAACCTTCACCCCAGTCTGAGGTCCTGAGCGCTCTGGAGCAGGTTTTCATCAAGGATCTCTCTGTACTTTGTTCAGTTCATCTTTCCCTCGATCCTGACTAGTCTCCCAGTCCCTGCCGCTGAAAAACATCCCCATAGCATGATTCTGCCACCACCATGCTTCATCGTAGGGATGGTACTGGCCAGGTGATGAGCGGTACCTGGTTTCTCTCCCGACGTGTCGCTTGGCATTCAGGCCAAAGAGTTCAGTCTTGGTTTCATCAGACCAGAGAATCTTGTTACTCATGGTCTGAGAGTCCTTTAGGTGCCTTTTGGCAAACCCCAAATGGGCTGTCATGTGCCTTTTACTGAGAAGTGGCTTCCATCTGGCCACTCTATCATAAAGGCCTGATCGGTGGAATGCTGCAGAGATGGGTGTCCTTCTGGAAGGTTCTCTCATCTCCACAGAGGAACTCTGGAACTCCGTTAGAGTGACCATCGGGTCTTGGTCACCTTCCTGACCAAGGCCCTTGTTCCTCGATTGCTCAGTTTTGCCGGGCGGCCAGCTCTAGGAAGAGTCTTTGCGGTTCCTAACTTCTTCCATTTAAGAATGATGGAGGTCAGTGTGTTCTTCGGGACCTTGAATGCTGCAGAAATGTTTTGGTTCCCTTCCCCAGATCTGTGCCTCAAAACAATCCTGTCTTGTAGCTCTAAGGACAATTCCTTCGACCTCGTGGCTTGGTTTTTGCTCTGACATGCACTGTCAACTGTGGGACCTTATATTTGTTTAATCATGTTTAATCAATTGAATTTACCACAGGATGATCATTGGAAACAGAATGCACAGGAGCTCCATTTTGAGTCTCATAGCAAAGGGTCTGAATACATATGTAAATAAGTTATTTCAGTTAGTTTTTTTCATTAGCAAACATTTCTAAAAAGCTGTTTTTGCTTTGCCATTATGGGGTATTGTGTGTAGATTTGAGGGATTAAACATTTTTAGAATAAGGCTGTAATGTAACAGAATGTGGAAAAAGTGAAGGGGTCTGAATACTTAACAAATGCACTGTATATGGTGTGGCAGGTAGCCTAGCAGAGCAGGGGTTTACAGCCCCCGGAGGGCCTGAAGGCTCATTCCACCAGAGGTATGGCTACCTCTTGGGCTCTGTTCAAAGGCATCTCTTAACAAGAGATTTGCGAGGCAGCATGTTGGGCCACCCCTGATACTTTTGAGGTTTTACCGACTGGATCTCACTGCACCTTCAATGGTGCATATTGTCCTCGGTATCGGAGCCTCTGAGGGGTGATGCTGGTGGAGCTACCCTTGTTTCGGAGAACATGTCTGAGTTACGGGAGTGGGCCATATCCCATAAGTGACACATCAAAACAAGTATTAGAAATATAGGGTCTATGAGAATATGAGTGAGATGTGTCGCTGCTTTCTCCTACTCGCAAGAGCGCAAAGAAGAGACGCATGCTTGAGAATGACAAGTTGGCAGGCGAGTGGCTCCCTTTATTGAGGAAAGGAGCTCACCTCATTCGCTACTCGACCTGTCTGTCTCCAACAGACTCTGTGTGATTGGATTATTTGAGATTGTGACCCGCCCTAAGGCATATCCCATAAGTGACGTATCTCATTCATATTCACATTGAACCGGGGTTAAGCAAGTAACCCTACGTTTCCCTGGCTGAAATCAGTGGCCTTGTGGTTAGAGTGTCTGACCTCAGATTGGAAGGTTGTGAGTTCAATCCCTGGCTGAGTCATACCAAAGGCTGTAAAAATGGGACCTGATGCGTCTCCGCTTGGCACTCAGCAAGGAGATAGATTGGGGGTAAGGCCCTGCGATAGAATAGTGTCCTGTCCAGGGGGTGTACTTGTACATCAAGCTGCCTCATGCTACAGGAAATAGGCTCCTGCCCATGCAAGGCTACTTACTTACTGTGACCTGGGGGGCTTTACTCATAAACTCATATTACTCTCTATATGATCAGATTTTATACAGGAGCTGGTTTAGACTGGATTTTATTGAAATAATATGAGAATACAGAATTCTCGCATATCAGCTATAATGGACATTTAGCATTTCTAGACTGATATATGAAAAAGAAAATACAATGTTTATTCAGCAATGGGTTTTAAATGATATTGATGAGGGATGGCATGTAGTGCTAGTACACTGTACTGTATGTACTCACTAACCTGCTGTATCTGTATAGTAGAACTTGAGTTGGGTATTTGACTGCAACTGCTACTAGTAGTTTAAGTACTCTGAGACGGTACATGGCCTCTATAGTTTGAAGGGAGGAAGAGGTCAGAGAGGGCTAGAGAGCTCAGGAGGAGTTCTATTCTTGCACCGAGCCAGGGGACAACCAATTGTTCAGCCCTCTCCCCTTCTCTCTCCCCCGTCCACTCCTGTTCTCACGGAAGGCAGTTTGGCCATGCAGCTGCCATATTTCACCCAGGCCACGGCCTGTGGTGCTGTCACAGCTTTCCCGTCATTGTCTCGCTCCTGTCGACTCCCCCATGAATCCTCAGTCCTCTCAGCCCTGCTGCTACTGTGTGAACTAGCTCGACTACATCCCCACAGGGATCCTGGGGGGGTCTTAACTTTTCTTGGCGCCTTGTTTGAAGTGCTGTCACCATGAAAATGTTTAAGATTAACAGCATACATATTTAATCCAAAGATGGTAGATATGGCTTATTTGATGGATATTACTTACCAAGCCAAGCAGACAGACCCGGTGCCAGGATAGGCCTAAAGTGACTAAGGGGGGCAGTTGAAATCGGTGAGGGGGCACAATTTTTGGGGGTTCTTCCATTGGAATCTTATTGAATTCTGCTTATCATGCTATATCACAATAAACATAAAGTTTGAATGCCGAGACTCTGAGACCATTGAGTGCTTTTGAAGTGACAGGTTGGCGCAAAATCTGTAGCCCATCTGCACTGTATCAGCACAATGGACAGCGCCCTACACACTAAAGCAAGGCCATTTTGGCAATTAATATAGGCTATACGGGTAATTCACATATCATAAACAGCCTATGGGAATACAGCTGTACACACAGCTGTTTTACGATTGCAAATAACTAAAACATAGCCTACTACAGTGAGATGCAACAAGGTGTCTTGCCAAATAAACAGGCCTATAGGCCCGCTTCAAACATGGGAAATCACGCAGCTTATGTGTTCAGAAGCACGTTGCGATATGGCACTTCTGTGGATCAAATTCGACTCACCCAAGTATTCAATGAAGTAATCCCGGCCAACCATAAACATGTATGTCCAATACGTGCAGTTCTATTTACAACCGGGAAAAACAATAGGCTACCAAGTGCCTACATTCTATTTCTATGGTTATTTATTTCTATGATGATACATACTGATATGTAGCTATACCCAAGGGCGACATTTGGGTTCTTGCATTTGAATTATATTGAATTCTGTTTTATATCACACTATAGCACAATAAACATACACGTTTTACAACAATGATGTGCAGAATGGCGTCTTGGAACGCACAACTTGTCGATTCTTGTCACGGATGGCTATTTTCTTGTCTCCACTCAGAAAGGAGATGTGTTCTGTCTCCTAGAGATGAATGTACTTTGGTGCAAAAAGTGCAAATCAATCCCAGAACAACAGCAAAGGACCTTGTGAAGATGCTGGAGGAAACAGGTACAAAAGGATCTATATCCACAGTTAAATGAGTCCTATATCGACATAACCTGAAAGGCCGCTCAGCAAGGAAGACACCATAAAAAAGCCAGACTACGGGTTGCAACTGCACATGGGGACAAAGATCATACTTTTTGGAGAAATGTCCTCTGGTCTGATGAAACAAAAATAGAACTGGCCATAATGACCATCGTTATGTTTGGAGGAAATAGGGGGAGACTTGCAAGCTGAAGAACACCATCCCAACCGTGAAGCACGGGGGTGGCAGCATCATGTTGTGGGGGTGCTTTGCTGCAGGAGGGACTGGTGCACTTCACAAAATAGATGGCATCATGAGGTAGGGAAAATTATGTGGATATATTGAAGCAACATCTCAAGACATCTGTCAGGAAGTTAAAGCTTGGTCGCAAATGGGTCTTCCAAATGGACAATGACCCCAAGCATACATCCAACGTTGTGGCAAAATGCCTTAAGGACAACAAAGTCAAGGTATTGGAGTGACCATCACAAAGCCCTGACCACAATCTTATAGAAAATTTGTGGGCAGAACTGAAAAAGCGTGTGCGAGCAAGGAGGCCTACAAACCTGACTCAGTTACACCAGCTCTGTCAGGAGGATTGGGCCAAAATTCAACCAACTTATTGTGGAAGCTTGTGGAAGGCTACCTGAAATGTTTGACCCAGGTTAAACCATTTGAAGGCAATGCTACCAAATACTAATTGAGTGTATGTAAACTCTTGACGCACTGGGAATGTGATGAAAGAAATAAAAGCTGAAAGAAATCATTCTCTCTACTATTATTCTGACATTTCACATTCTTAAAATAAAGTGGTGATCCTAACTGACCTAAGACAGGGAATTTCTACTAGGATTAAATGTCAGGAATTGTGAAAAACTGAGTTTAAATGTATTTGGCTAAGGTATATGTAAACTTCCGACTTCAACTGAATCTAGTACCGGAGTAATACAGAGTAGCTCAAAACATTACTAATCACAAATTACTCAAGGGATCATGATAATTTTCTGGTAAAAAAATATGTTTACACCCCTATTTTGAAAGTGAGTGTGCAGCTGCTCCGTTTGCTCCATTGCTCAGGCACCTATCTTAGCATAGCAATGTACCTCAGTCTCCAGGCTCATACAGTTGCTGTGGAGTACAGTTAGCTAGTCAGCAAGCTGCTAAGTTATAGCTAGCCAGTCAGTCCTACATACACTGTAGTTGGCTTAGCCTAGCATTAGCCTCAATGATCTGGATACTAGCATTCATTGGTGCAGTTAGCCAAAGACCTTTTATTGCCTCCTCAAGGCCTGCACTGTTTCTCTTTCATCCTTTAAGCTTCTAATGGGTATTTTCCAACACAAATACTCAGTGATGATGACCTCATCCTTACTCAGCCCTCTCTGCTGTGTTTGTCCGTGTCTGTGTGGTCGTTGCCCAGTCCCTTTCCTCCCTGGGACGCAGGTGTATTTATTTTTCTGCCCTGTGGCAGTCATTGTGCCAGGGCATGCCTGCACTTCTGCAGAATTTAAAACAATAAATACACGTTTCCCTCCATGGAGAGAAAATGACTTCAACACACACATACCTCTTCAGGAGTGGATTAGGAACAGGCCTTTTACAGTGAGATAACAGCCAGTTTCCTTGCGTTTGGAACATTTTACGGTCACTGTCTGAAGTGACCTTCCCGACACCCCTTCTAAAGAAAGACATATCATTTGTTATGTTTAATAGACTAATATAAGGAATGATATTAGTTTAATAGTTTCTTTGATTGTAAAACTGTTCAAACTCTTTTGAAACTGTGAAACTGCACTGTGACAACCAGAACCAGACGGAGGTATTTTCATAAGCCCCTTTCAAACTCTTAAACTGATATGTTCTTTGGTGATTATAGCATATATACAGTACATTACTACATGGCTTAATTAATGCTGTGTGTATTGTACTCTCCTTCACTCTCTGTGATCATAGGTTGAGGTGGGTGGTCTGTGGCTCAGTCGAGAAGGGGGGGGGGTGTACTTTCATTCCGTTTCCTTTTTTATATTAAGCGTTAATCCCACCAGTTACCTTGGTAACTGTCTGCCCCCCACCCCTCCACTCCCATGCCCCCTGGCTGGGCAGACCCACTAGGGCCTGTCCAGTCTGCCTGGTACAGTAATTACAGGAAGGACCTCTGCTCTAATGGTCCAGTGACTAGGTCAGGAATGCCGATTTGATGTCTTTGTTTAAGTGCTCTTTCAGAACGAGTCACTCGTTGCTTCACCTCTTTCAGTTCTAATCTGAAAGAAATAAGAAAGCTACTTTGTTTTCCAAGGCAGAGCTGTGAGGAGCTCTGTTAGCCTGGGCACCTGTACACCTGCATGCTACAGTACATTACTGTCTGGGCAGCTAGAGTATGGTGCAGGCATCAGGATGTCTGTATGAGGATGTGTCCCAGATGGCATCCTATTCCCTATATAGTGCAATACTTTTAACCAGAGCCCTATGACTGAGTGTATGATTGCTACAGAATTACCTGGAGCTTCCTAGGCCCCGGGGTAAGGGTCCATGGGTGCTATAGATGAAGCAGGGACAGGGAGTCAGAGAGGCTAGTTCTGTAATGTTGAAAGGGTGGGGCACCCTCTCCCTGGCCATCTCGCTCCACCTCTCCTCTCCCCACACTCTCTCGCTCTCTCGCTCTCTCGCCCTCTCGCTCTCTCTCCTCTGCTTCTCCATCTGACGCCTGATTTATTTCAGCCCAAGAGCTGGGGCTGCAGAGAGAGAGGTGTGTCTGTGGAGGGGGTGGTGTTGGGTTCTAACACTCTCAGTCTGCTCCCCTCAGAGTGAGTATTGTTGGGGCTATGTCACACCCGCTGACTCCATGGGGGCAGCAGGAGGGTTAGTCTCAAGACATTTCCTGGAAAAGCTAAATCATTTTGGATATAAAGTTAACAAGTTCAGTTTTGAATTAAAGTTGTTTTTGAGTGAGGGACCTAGTGGAATCTAACAAGGAGTCAGCGTTTTGTCCACTTACTGACTCCCACGTTAGATGTGTAATGTGTGTGAGCCCAGTCAGTAAGAGCATGTGTGTGTGAGCCCAGTCAGTGGTAAAACAAAACAATAATCCATTTGTTGTTATTATTAATCTGTTCTATTATGTTATTATTATGTTGTTGTCAACATCATTGTGTATTGGATAGGTTTTTTACAGTGGCTCAAGAGGCTTTGGTCTGTAATGTTACATAAAGCTTATATCAAGGTTTTCCCAGCATAGACTTGGTGAGCTCTCTGGGCTCCCAATGCCTTGCCCTCCTCGCCCCGGGTCGATAAGATGCCATTCGATTGTTTTTCTCATTGAGCTTTTTCGCTTTGCATTGTTGATTTCATTAGACTTTGCTTCAGTGTATATTTCCACTTCCAAGTATTGTTCCCTGGTGGACTAGTTGTTTAGTGGGGACAAACAGTCCACAATGACAGACCTGAAAAGGCTGTTTCTGCTGAGTCAGACCAGGAGCAGTGCCAGGGGGACAGACAGAGCTGTGGTCTGTAACTGATTACACAGGATAACTCCCAAATGGTACCCTATGCCCTTTATAGTGCACAACATTTGACCAGAGCCCATAGGAAATAGGGTGCCATAATGGTACTGTTTTAGCTACAAACACTTATGGTCTGTGGCCATTTGTACTCGTACTGTAGCTAGGTGTAATGTGTTGAAGTAACACTTAACCCAGCTGTGTGTTTGTGGCTGTTTTTCAACTGGTTTGTGGCTATGATAGTCATACTCCGTTATGGGTGTTTTCATACTGTGTTTACTTTGAGGTTATGTTTATGAGTAAACCATATGAAAATATTATTGTATTGTGTTATTCGCTGGTGTAACCCCTTGTAATAAGGGGTTTGTAGTGAGAAACAGGCATATTGCTTCTGTTAGTGTGGTTGGAGGCTTACGTGACCTAAATGACTCAATGTTCCCTCTGTCCCTATATTAAATATAGAAGAGTGCTATTATTGGATGTGATGCTAAAGGAACTAAATTATTTTGTATTGTATTGTTGCATATGGGGCTCTGGTCAGAAGTAGTGCACTATATGGGGAATAGGATGCCATTTGGGACACAAGCATTGTTTTTAAACTTCTCATATCCACTGCCTCCATAATACCCCATAAAGTAAGAATGTCTATCCCCACCCTTATCGTTTATTACCCCCAAGGGGAATCTTTCCACCTCCTCCGCCTCCACTAGCCTTCACTAACACACAGTCATTAGATAACACGTATCAAAACAAATTAAGCCTTCAAATCAGAGGCTCTCACTTTTCTAATTAATACTGAGGAAGAGCCCTTTGTGCCATTGTTACCAGAGACCTGACCTGCCAACTCAAACACAGCGAGAGAGAGACAGAGAGAGAGACTAAGAGAGCGAGAGAGAGCGAGAGAGACTGAGAGAGACTGAGAGAGACTGAGAGAGACTGAGAGAGACTGAGAGAGACTGAGAGAGCCTGAGAGAGCGAGAGAGACTGAGAGAGCGAGAGAGACTGAGAGAGCGAGAGAGACTGAGAGAGCGAGAGAGACTGAGAGAGCGAGAGAGACTGAGAGAGCGAGAGAGAGCGAGAGAGACTGAGAGAGCGAGAGAGACTAAGAGAGAGACTAAGAGAGAGACTAAGAGAGAGACTAAGAGAGAGACTAAGAGAGCGAGAGAGACTAAGAGAGCGAGGCGGAGGGTCAAAAAATGGACCCCCTATTCCCTTTCTCTCTGCTAATTACAGCACAGAACTGTAATCGTCAGGCTAGCTGGACAGAAAGAGGCTGGTGTAAGAGCATGGTCAAGATTTTGTGTCACTGGCCTACACACAATATCCCATATTGTCAAAGTGGAAATATGTTTTTAGTGATTTTTATAAATGAATTAAAAATGAAAAGCTGAAATGTCTTTAGTAAAGATGTATTCAATCCCGTTGTTATGGCAAGCCTTAATAAGTTCAGAAGTACAAATTTGCTAAACAAGTCACATAATAAGTTGCATGGACTGACTGTGTGCAATAATCGTGTTTAACATTATTGTTTTATCACTATCTGTACCCCACGTATACAATTATCTGTAAGGTCCCTCAGACAAGCAATGCATTTCAAACACAGATTCAACCACAAAGACCAGGTAGGTTTTCCCAATGCTTTGCAGATAAGGGCACCGATTTGCTAGATGAGTTTTTTTTTTAAAGCAGACATTGAATATCCAGTTGAGCATGGTATATCAATATACCCAGTCACTGCAAAGATACAGGCGTCCTTCCTAACTCAGTTGACGGAGAGCAAGGAAACCGCTCAGGGATTTCACCATTAGGCCAATGGTGACCTTAAAACTGTTAGAGTTTAATGGCTGTGATGGGAGAAAACTGAGGATGGATCAACAATATTGTAGTTACACCACAATAATAACCTAAATGAAAAGAAGGAAGGCTGTACAGAATACAAATATTCCAAAACATGCATCCTGTTTGCAATAAGGCACTAAGAAAGGAAATAAATAAAACTGCAGAAAATGTGGCAGAAATGTACTTTATGTCCTGAATACAAAGTGTTACATTTGGGGAAAATCCAACACAATGTGTCACTGAGTACCACTCTTCATGTTTTCAAGCATGGTGGTGGCTGCATCATGTTTTGTGTATGCGTGTCATTGGCAAGGACTAGGGAGTTTATTGGGATAAATGGAGCTAACAACAGGCAAGATCCTAGAGGAAAACTTGGTTCAGTCTGTTTTCAAATTCACCTTTCAGCAGGACAATAACCTAAATCAATAGTCCAGATATACACTGGAGTTGTTACCAAGATAACATTGATTGTTCCTGAGTGGCCTAATTACAGTTTTGACTTACATTGGCTTGGAAATCTGTGGCAAGACTTTAAAATGGCTGAAAATAGCAATGATCAACAACCAACTTGACAGAGCTTGGAACATAAAAAAAGAAATAGTGTACAATCCTGGTGTGCAAAGCTGTAATCGCTGCCAAATGTGATTCTAACATGTATTGACTCAGGGGTGTGCATACTTATGTAAATGAGATCTTTTTGTATTTTATTTTCAATACATTTGCTAAAATTTCTAAAAATATGTTTTCACTTTGTCATTATGGGGTACTGTGTGTAGATGGATGAGAAAATATTGAATCAATTTTGAATTCAGGCTGTAACACAACAAAATGTGGAATAAGTGAAGGGGTATGAATGCTTTTGAAGGCACTGTTACATATAATCATTTTTTATCGTTGGACATGAAAGACTGTAAAAATACCAGCAAATCAGTTCCAAGTGATTTTATTTGAGGAAATATGTTCCAAAGTATTCCCACACATAATAGAGAGAGATAGACAAAACATGAGGAACACCTCCCTAATATTGAGTTGCACCCCCTTTTGCCCTCAGAACTGCCTCCTTTTGTCAGGGCATGGACTTGAAAGCGTTCCAAAGGGTTGCTGGCCCATGTTGACTCCAATGCTTCTCACGGTTGTCAAGTTGGCTGGATGTCCTTTGGGTGGTGGACCTTTCTTGATACACGCCGGAAACTGTTGAGCATGAAAAACCCAGCAGCGTTGCAGTTCTTGTCACACTCAAACCGGTGCGCCTGACACATACTACCACACCCCGTTCAAAGGCACTTCAATCTGTTGTCGTGCCCATTCACCCTCTGAATGACACACATACATAATCCATAGCTCAACTGTCTCAAGGCTTAAAAATCCTTATTTAACCTCTCCTTCCCTTCATCTACACTGTGGATTTAACAGGTGACATCAATAAGGGATCATAGTTTTCACCTGGTCAGTCTGTCATGGAAAGAGCAGGTGTTCCTAATGTTTTGTACACTCAGTTTATGTGATCGTATACAAATGTAAGCAAGGTTTCAAATTGCTATGTTTTAGCCAAATGTTATTTCTGTTTGGGCTTCTTGCAGTCATTTTGCCTCTACAAATGACTTGGAATTATGTTCCGGACCCCTGACAATCTGCTTTAGAAAAATCTAGTTGATGATCCCTGCTTTAATGTGTTAAGATATATAAATAAATGTTCTATTTGTCCAATTTAGACAGATTTAGACTGGGCAGTGGTATGAACACCTATCACTGCTGAAGCTAGTGATTACAGGTGTGGTTGGTTAAGTCAGGCTGCTGTAATTAGATGGTAGTGTAAATTCCAGGTAAATAGTTATTAGGTTAAGCAGGTTGGGAAACATGTCCAAACACCTATTGAGTGGTTGAATTCCATGACTTAACATTCTGTTTTTAGGTGAATTTCTAACTTGAGATGCGACTCTAGCCCTCTCGTAATTCTCCCACTGATATCGCTTCTCATCCTTGTGTTATGATAGTTAGTTGTTGAGTGTATTGTTTGTCATATCTGTGGTTTTGCAGGATGCTACTTCTGTATCCCTCCTGTCTCTGATACGTTCAAAAACATGTTTTTCTGCATGTTTCTTCATTTTCCTCATAGCTGTGGATTTACAAAACCAGTTTTGTTTGTTACTTTTTTCCTGCTGTTGTCTAATCCTTTTTTTTGCCCCTCTGTGTCATGTTCCTCAACTCCCAGTCCTATCCCACCAAACTGATACTTGTCTGTTCTGTGTGGGAACTTGCATGTGTGTGCGATGGGGAGAGGGTCTGGTCCTGTGCCACGCTCTCCTCCGGGTCCCGTAAGTCTGTTTGCTTTCAGATGTGGTCCTTAACAATACCCTCCACTCCCCACACTGACCCTATCACACACACTCTGTTCTGAGCGCACTGAGAAAACAACCCACAGCCATAACAGGAGCTGGAACAGTGGCCTGCTCTATAGGAAAAATGTGCTCTCACATCCTGGACTCCTGCCTCTCCCCATACTGTCCTTTATAGATTACATGAAAGTCCCCAAAAATGTCAGGAATACAACACTTTATGCAACACTCATGCATTGCTAATTCAATTTTGCTCTTGAGAAAACAGAGAAAAATACACCTTTTGATTTATAAAATAATAAATATTTCCATCTGTCCCCTAGATACTGGTGAAGGAAGGCCTTTGTGTTGTTGCTTCACCACTGGGGGTTGAACAAAGGAGAGGGGATAAGTTTTCTTATGACTGTTAGACACCCCCCCCCCCTGCTCCTCCGGGGTAAGTGGGTAAAACTAGAAGTAACAAGAGGGAGAGAGAAATGGCATGTCCAGAATCCCACTCCTGTCATGGAGGCTGGGCCATGTCTGAAACAGTGTCGCAGAAGAGAGGAGAGCGAGAACAGAGGGAGGAGAGGCCTGACTAACAGACAGCAGTGACAGTCTCATTATGTTGCAGAGGGAGCATGTTCATGTCCTACTGTAGGATTGATTGTCTCTCAGCCCAACATGACAGCCATCCAAAACTGCAAGGTTCAGATGAGAGGGATTGCTGCTGGGCTGGGGGGAGCGGCTCCGGCCTTCGGGTACAGGTTTCCCTTAGGCACAGATTGCAACACTGACCTTAGATCAACGCCTAGGGACAAGTTATTCCTCTGGGAAGCGGATGGGGATTGACCTGAGGAAATGTGAGAGGTCATAAGTTCACAGCGGGGCTAAGACTGTATTGATCCTGTGTGTTTCTGTATTGGTAGATCCTAGATGAGATTGCAGAGCATGGCATCAGGATCTACCAACTGCCAGACGCTGACTCAGATGAGGATGAGGAGTTCAAGGAGCAGACACGAATACTGAAGGTACGACACACACAGAAAGTCTGCGTCCCAAATGGCACACTACTCCCTATATAATGCACTACTTTTGACCAGAGTTCTAAGGGCCCTAGTCAAAAGAAAGTAGTGCACTATAAAGGGAATAGGGTGACATTTGGGACGTAAAAATACTAACACCAACTAAGAAAGAGAAAAAAACTCAGGGAGAAACACCATAACTGAATGAGACTGGGAGTGACGTAGAACCACTTATGTCATTTTTCTCTTAACCACTGGGTTTTAGAATGGGTGAGAATCATACTATTGAAACTGACCCATTGATCTTTTGAATGGGCTTTATGTTAAACGTAAATGATCCGGTCATTTTTACTTACTCTGGTACGTACAGAGTGTCTGTGGGTTTTTGCTCCTCCCTTGTACTTGATTGATGAATTAAGGTCACTGATGAGCAAAGAACCTGGTTATCGAGGTCTTAATTGAAAGGAAAAAACTAAAAGCAGCAGACACTAGGCCCTCCATGGAATGAGTTGGACACCCCTGCTCTAGTAGATTCCACTCATCTTCAATAACCATCAACCATTCTCCTATTCTCTTCTCCACCTCTCTCTCCTTCCCTGATCCCTCTATCTCTGCATCCCTCTGTTTTCACACTCCTCCCGCTCTGTATCCTCTTTCTATCCCCTTGTTTTCCTTGCACTTGCATCCATGTCTCTCTACTCCTCCCCCTCTGTCTCCCTCTCTCAGGCGAGCATTCCGTTTTCTGTGATTGGTTCAAACCAGCTGATTGAGGTGAAAGGAAAGAAGATCAGAGGCCGTCTCTACCCCTGGGGGGTCGTAGAGGTGGAGAACCCCGAGCACAACGACTTCCTCAAACTACGCACCATGCTTGTGTAAGTCACCATGACAATGCATACCCCTTCAAACATTCAAACTCCAGCTGCGTACGTACCCCTCTAGCACTAGGGTCAGTGCACTCTCAAATGTTGTTTTTTGCCATCATTGTAAGCATGCCACACACACTATACAATACATTTATTAAACATACGAATGAGTGTGAGTTTTGTTACAACACGTCTCTTGGGAAATGACTAAGAGCTCTTATAGGACCAGGGCACAAATAATAATATAATAATAATAAATAATTTTGCTCTTTATTTAACCATCTTACATATAAAACCTTATTGTCTGTGCCTGTATTTAGTTTTCATGCTAGTGAGGGCCGAGAATCAACTCTCACATAGGTACGTGGTTGTAAAGGGCATCAGTGTCTTAACAGTGCAATTTGCCAAAGCAGGGTACTCTGAGCGCAGCCCAATCCAGAAATCTGGCAGTGGCTTCTGATTAAATTCAATTTTCACAGAACCGCTTCTTGCAATTTCGATGAGGGTCTCTTGTTCAGATATCGGTAAGTGTACTGGAGGCAGGTCATGAAAGGGATAACAAATCTAGTTGTTTGTGTCATCCATTTCAGGATGTTACCTGCGTAATTGCGCACCCAACTCACTCCAGTGCTTTGCTATATCACATTTGACATTGTCTGTAAGTTTGAGTTCATTTGCATACAAATCATACAATGATGGAAAGACCTGTGTGTTGTCCTTGTTAATGCAGACAGAGAAGAGTGCCAACTTCTTAATCATAGCCTCAATTTTGTCCCACACATTGAATATAGTCGCGGAGAGTCCCTGTAATCCTAGATTCACATCATTCAGGCGAGAAAAAACATCACTCAGATAGGCCAGTCGTGTGAGAAACTCGTCATAATGCAAGCGGTCAGACAAGTGAAAATTATGGTCAGTAAAGAAAACTTTAAGCTCCTGTCAAAACTTTGCCCTTTGATAACCAGCGGACTTTTCTGTATGTTGTAAAAGCATTACAAAGTCGCTGCCCATATCATTGCATAGTGCAGAAAATACACAATAGTTCAGGGGCCTTGTTTTAACAAGGTGAACCATTTTCACTGTAGTGTCCGAAACATCTTTCAAGCTGTTAGGCATTCCCTTGGCAGCAAGAGCCTCTCGGTGAATTCTGCTGTGTACCCAATGGGCATCGGGAGTAACTGCTTGCGCGAGCGTTACCACTCCACTGGCTTTTGCTCCATCAGTACAGTTACCAAAGTCCATTTGATGTCACAAAGCTGTCCAGTACTTAAAAAATATCGTCTCCTGGTTTCCAGAAGAAGTTTTCCTTAATTGACCCCCCAGGGTTCAATTCTCGGGCCGACTCTTTTCTCTGTATATATCAATGATGTTGCTCTTTCTGCGGGCGATTCCCTGATCCACCTCCACGCAGACGACACCAATTCTGTATACTTCTGGCCCTTCCTTGGACACTGTGCTATCTAACCTCCAAACGAGCTTCAATGCCATACAACACTCCTTCCGTGGCCTCCAACTGCTCTTAAACGCTAGTAAAACCAAATGCACGCTTTTCAACCGTTCGCTGCCTGCACCCGCACGCCCGACTAGCATCACCACCCTGGATGGTTCCGACCTAGAATATGTGGACATCTATAAGTACCTAGGTGTCTGGCTAGACTGCAAACTCTCCTTCCAGACTCATATCAAACATCTCCAATCCAAAATCAAATCTAGAGTTGGCTTTCTATTTCGCAACAAAGCCTCCTTCACTCACGCCGCAAAACTTACCCTAGTAAAACTGACTATCCTACCGATCCTCGACTTCGGCGATGTCATCTATAAAATAGCTTCCAACACTCTACTCAGCAAACTGGATGCAGTTTATCACAGTTTCATCCATTTTGTTACTAAATCACCTTATACCTCCCACCACTGCGACCTGTATGCTTTAGTCGCCAGACCCACTGGCTCCAGGTAATCTACAATTCTATGCTAGGTAAAGCTCCGCCTTATCTCAGTTCACTGGTCACGATGGCAACACCCACCCGTAGCACGCGCTCCAGCAGGTGTATCTCACTGATCATCCCTAAAGCCCAAACCTATTTTGGCCGCCTTTCATTCCAGTTCTCTGCTGCCTGTGACTGGAACGAATTGCAAAAATCTCTGAAGTTGGAGTCTTTTTTTCTCCCTCACCAACTTTAAACATCTGCTATCTGAACAGCTAACCGATCGCTGCAGCTGTACATAGTCCATCAGTATATAGCCCACCTAATTTACCTACCTCATCCCCATACTGTTTTTATTTTATTTACATTTCTGCTCTTTTGCACACCAGTATCTCTACCTGCACATGTTCACCTGATCATTTATCACTCCAGTGTTAATCTGCTAAATTGTAATTATTCACTCCTATGGCCTATTTATTGCCTACCTCCTCATTCCTTTTGCACACAATGTCTGTTGACTCATCTAGCTGTAACACATAGAATTCACTGGTTTGTATGCGAGGCAGTAATTGTTTTCGAAACATCTCCTGCCATGTCACTGATACGTCGTGAAACAGTGTTGTTTGATGAAGACATTGTCTGTATAGTTTTCTTGGCCTTTTCCCCCAACATTGTTCCAGCCATATCCATGGCAGCAGGAAGAATTAATTCCTCCACAATAGTATGGGGCTTGCCTGTCCTAGCCACTTGGTACCATCATATCATATACAGATGTATACATCATATACATCTGTTTCTTTTGTACATGTCTTACTACTTGAAGCCGTCTTAATTGTTGCTCAAAAAAGTCCCGTGGCTTATTTTTCAAATTGGCATGTTTTGTTTCTAAATGTCTGCGCAACAGTGAAGGTTTCATCGAGTTGTGAGGCAGTACCTTTGCACATACATCACACTGTGGCTGAGGGAAGGCACTACTCCCAATATAAGTGAAACCCAAATCAATGTAGCTCTCATCTTATTTGTGCCTCTCCGATGGTCTAACATCCCTGTCGGTTGTTCGGGGCTTTTCCGGGTAAGGAGGCAGTAGCTCTTCAGCTGCATCAGATTCACAACTGTCAGTGTCCATGCTAGCTGGGCTAACAACAAATGTAAAATTACTGATGCTAGCATTGGATGTACTCGTGGAAGCAGAACAACTTGTGTTGTCGACAGGTGCAGGTGCAGTACTGTAAAACGAGGCTACTCAGGCGAGAAAAAAACCTCACCCAAATGTATGGCCCTGTTGGAAAATGTATATGTTTGAAAATGTGAGAAAAATAAGAGAACCACATTTTTATTTGGCGTACCCCTCCCTGATTTAGAGTAAATGTAAAAGTCATCTATGCATGCTCTTATGCTCTTACTTATGTTGGATATGTATTACTATACTGCCACTTAGTGGTTGAACAGAGAACTTCAAATCTGTCCATCTGTTGCACAGTGTAGTAGTCTAGTCTAGTGGGTTTTATGGGGGTTTGCACAAGCCAAATTGTGATATTGAAATGTGTGATGGTTGTGTGTGTTTCCAGCACCCACATGCAGGACCTCCAGGAGGTCACTCAGGACCTTCACTACGAGAACTTCCGTTCAGAGAGACTGAAGAGACCTGGCAGGTCAGTCTCCTATCTGCAGTGTTTCTCTCTCTCTCACACACACTCTGTCTGGGCTGATACTACTCTAACATATTACAGTAGTTAATATGTTCCCTTAAACATTCCCTACAGAGCTGTGGAGGAGGATATGATGGACAAAGACCAGATTCTCCTGCAGAAGGAGGCTGAGGTGAGTAGCTACTGCAGCACTGGATGCTCTCATAGGGTTAACTAGGTCCTAGGATGCTCTCATAGGGTTAACTAGGTCCTAGGATGCTCTCATAGGGTTAACTAAGTCCTAGGATGCTCTCATAGGGTTAACTAGGTCCTAGGATGCTCTCATAGGGTTAACTAGGTCCTAGGATGCTCTCATAGGGTTAACTAGGTCCTAGGATGCTCTCATAGGGTTAACTAGGTCCTAGGTAATAAATGAATGGGGTAAGTTGAGCCACGGGACAGGGTACGTTAAGCCGCCTACAAATGTATGTACTGAATAAAATATTACCTCTACCTTTTAAAACCACGTCTATCTTAATTTACAAACAAAATTCAACACAATCATAATCGCTTTTTTGTCTTTTAACCATTTTAAGCATATTTTCAACAGGCTTAACACCTAACACTTTGTCACCGTAAAGTTCAGTCTAAATCACAATCAAGTGAAATACATCTGCTAGTAATGTGCATAAAAACAATCTGAATACAATAAGTACAAGGTACAATGCATAAACGGTAGTGGCTCTGTTTTAAACCCAATGTCCACATGATACCCTAACCCCAAATGGAACAGATTCTCATCTCACCCATTCAGCACCTTCAAATAATGTTATCAACTCCACAACATGGTTCTGAGAGCACTAGTATTCAGCTAGCAAGAAGCTACACTATGTGTTCAAGGTTTATGTTCAATAACTGATGTTAAGAGCTTTTCAGTCAAACAGCCTAATATTCTTTAGAGATTTGGCACATTGTTTGCTGAATTCTGAAGAACCTTAGTGTTTGCACTTGTAGTGGTGTAGTTTTTAACACTAGTACCAAATTAGGGATGTAACCCTATAAGCAGAGTCACAGACCCACATTCCTGTAGAAAAGCAGCTTGGGATAACAGATCAGTTTAGCAAAGTGTTACGTTTGATCGCATTCCTTCAGTTTGCAACACACAGAGTTCTATAAAGTACAAACCTGGTTTGATGTAGATTTAAATATGAAAGTAAATCTATTATTCAGTCACACGCCCCTACCCAACTGTGAAAATGAGTTGGAGTCCATTTTACCCCGATTGAGTGAAGTCAAATGTTCCACTTGAAGTCTTATCCACAACCACTAGATGGATATATTTTCTATTGTGTAAATGTCTTTTTTTTACATTAAGGCTCTCAAAAAGTTACGTGGCTCATTGTATTATCTTTTTACAATGGATACAATTTGTCATGTTTGGAATGACTGATAGTCTCTGGTATTTGTTTCACTCAACTGTCTGTTTCCTTCTCTCTGTAGCTGAGGCGTATGCAGCAGATGATTTCCCAGATGCAGGCGCAGATGAAGATGAAGGGAGACGAGTGAAAATAGAGGGATTGAAAGAGGGAGTTGGGGAAGAGATGAGAGGAGCCCCACACCCCTCAACCCCACTGTGCGTCTGCATCTCCATCATGGACGTTCTGCTGGACACACACATCACTCTGTATCTCTGTGTGTCAGTCAATCAATCAAGCAATTGGATGTTCCCCTCTCTAACATAATTGTAATTATAAAATCTTTAAATTTGGCCTTTATTTTACCATGGTACTGAGATCCACTGATCTGCAAGTCTCAGTATTGTTTTGGGAACTGTTACTCCCGTTGTAACACGTTTCATACTAAGGTATGTTTGTCTGGAGTGTTTTCCTTTATTGTGTAATGTTATGATATGGGTTATGATATAATGTTAAGGCATACTGTAAAGACAGAAATTCCATGTTCTCCCAATAGGTGACTAAAGATGATGTCCATGTGTTTTCATCCGCACTAGTATTCTGTCTCATGTACAATGTAGATCTTGCATTGCCAACAGTACTAATATCTCATTGGTTAGACAACAATAAGACTTCAGTGTTTACAGAATGTTTGGGGAATGTTTTGTGTAATTTAAAGTGGCTATCAGCAGTTGAAACAATAGCAAAGCTTTCACCCCACTGTTGTTACGGTTAAAAGCTGGGGGGAAGAAGGACTGGAGAAATGTGACCACTCAAATTCAAAGACAAGAGTTATGGATGCAAGGACTGACCATCCATTATATCAAAATGATAGTTTTAACCATGTTTTTAGGCTATACAGTGTTTGTTTACATTTACTTTGTTTACAACCATTGGAGTCAAAAATATTATATTTTGGTTTCTGTTTGGGTATGACAGTTGTGCTTTGCTCATGAGGCTTTTGTAAGTTATATTCTTCAAGAATCAATAGGTACATATAATTCATTTATAAATCCAAAAACGATGGTAGCAACTGCTGATTGCCCCTTTAAAGGAAGGTTTGTTGAGAGCTGGATGTTGTGTTTTTACCATTTGCAACCTGTCTTTGCTTTCACATTTGGAGCACAGCTGAGGACTCAGTCCAAGCTGTAGGTGTAGTAATAATAGTGTCCCTCGGGTGGCGCTGTAGTCTATGTTCAACAGCACAACACATGGAAAATAACTATAAGGGTAATAATATATAAGGGTAATACAGGCTTGTGTGGAAGTATCCCACAGTCTCACATTTTATTTTAAACTTTATCACTTTTGCTCTATATTATGAAAGATTTATGTAACATAACTTTGTCTGTGCCTCTGTTGTATTGGATGGAGACTAGTGCAGGCTGGTGGAAGGAACTATAGGGGGACGGGCTCATTGTAGTGGCTGGAATGGCGGAATGAAATAAATGGAACGAAGTCAATGTGGTTTCCATATGTTTAATGTGTTTGATAATGTTCCATTTATTCCATTCCAGCCATTACAATGAGTCTGTTTTCCTATAGCTCCTCCCACCAGCCTCCACTGATGGAGACGGTTTGCATTGGTCTCTCTGGGTCAGTCTCCTCAGACGAGGTTTTACTGAGCTGAATTCCTCACCATGTAATCTTATAAGTCAAGTATCAACAGCAGAGGGCTGTTGGTTGTGTCGTCATTATACAGAGAATATTTGCCCTTGTGTTTGAGGAATGCTCTGAAGTGACTTGATAGCTAAAATATGTATGCATCATGTGGGTGGACGTACTGTCTAGAATAAATGTTGGTGCATTCAAGATGCAACTGATGAAATGCTTGTTAAGTGATCATGTTAATTCAAGTGTTTTCAAACCATGCACAACCGTGTGTTGGTTAATACACTTTTTTTTAATCGCCTAAGACTTGCACTACAAAACCTTACATCACCCTTTGTCTTTAATAGCTACATTATATTATGAGCGGCCTTAGTATAGATGTGTGTTTTTGTTTATTTGGTCATGTTCTTTTGGGTTTTCCTAAAGGGTGTCTTCATTTTATCACAATGATTTACTGTATGCACAGACATACTGACATCTTCTGATATTGGCTTGCTCCATGGAACTTACAGTATTGAACACAATTCAATTTTCTGAATTCCTAACTATATTCTGATTCACCATGTCTGCCAGCCCACTTTCGGCTGCTGACTGTTATACAGTGAACACACTAACACCTCTCAATGTGTCCTTCGTGTTTAAGAGCGTTATCGTCAGTCAGTGTGTCATTGTCCATGTAACTTGTTTCTTTCTACCAAGTTGATCAACAGATTTGTACCTTTGAACCCTGGAGGCATTAACCCAGCGTTTCCCAAACTCGGTCCTGGGGACCCCAAGAGGTGCATATTTAGTTGTTTGCCCAAGCACTACACAGCTGATTCAAATAATCAACTCATCAAGCTTGAATCATTTGAATCAGCTGTGTAATGCTAGGGGGATGGGGGAAACGTGTACTCCTTAAGGTCCCTAGAACTTAATTTGGGAAACACCATAATTAACCTAACTGTGCTTGAAACGTTTTTTAGTAGTATCTCAACTTTTGTACTCCATTTTCAGAAATACAGTTTCCATAGAAACACACTTGTTGTCAGAGTGCTTTGTTTACAGGTCATAGGTATGATGATGTGCATTTGAGTGGCCATGTAGAAAAACAAAGCCAATGAGATTGAATGGAGACGAAGGTTTCTAGTTGTCAAGCCTTCTAGACCTCTATCAAATTGAAAACACTAGATAAGAAGCTGCTGTGGAGGTTGGTGTAGCAGTGTTGCTAAATGGTGAAAAGCTGATATCACAGAATGATGCATGGATAGGAAGCATGCCACAGTCTTATTCCCTTATACTTGGTGCACGTCTAGATGTTGAAAAATTAAGATTTCAAACATATGAGTGAGAAGTTTGAACAGCATTAATTATGGAAGCTGCATACAATATTGATGATATGGACAAGTAAGATCATCGGAAACCTCTCAACCACGATTGGGTACCACATAGATGAGGGCGGGGTTCTGCACGATATTGCAACACGCTCTCCCACAACCTGTCTGGCTGCTGTGGTAGCGCGGAGAAGGAACGGACGCGTACGTTTTACCGAGCAGTCCGTCCGTTCTGAAGCGACACCGAGGGGAGGAGAGCGGCGAAAATGACGACCAACATCCGATACAAGAGCCGTATCCCGATCAAATCGGGTAAGCATAAGGATAATAATTACGATTATGCATAAATGCAATTATAACGCGGTCCATTTCAATTATTGTCTTTCTCTGTCGGTCTCTCTGGCCTTATAAATTCTCTATGGGCGTCGTTCTGCATCTCTCCACCTGTGTTTCATCCCCCACAATGACCAACAGACGAGACAGTTGAGGTAAGGACAACGTTTATTCCTATTTCTATTAAAAAATATGTACAAAATTGTTATTTGTGTTCAACGCTTTTGATCTAGGTCTAGGCTTTTAGGCGATACATAGAATCATATTTCATATCAAGCGTGGTAGCCTAGAGACACAGTTTTTTCCCCCAAATTCGCTTCGTATGGCGTCATATAGCCTAGATAGCCTACGTAGCATGCCTTGGCCTAGCAAACGTGAGCTGCATCATCATTCCGATGCCCTAAAGATTACTACTGTTGTTGTCTTGCCACCGCAATACAGGGTAGAGGGAGCATCACACAGCCAGAAGGATAAGATGTCATTTATGCATACAGACACAAGATGCATACGCAGCGAGTGGTACCCAAGGGCTCGCCTCTCATCCTCGGGCATCCATGCATCATTCTAGGCAAGCCACTTGTTGTGGGTGTGAAAGTGACCCGCTCCCTATAGTTACTAGTCAGCCTATTGGTCTTTCCCTCTGTAATCCCGGGGTTGCTTGCAATTTTATAGATTTCCTTGAGTGAGCCCTGTGTGTGTCCGTATGTAGCTCAGGTGTAGCTTGGTGGGAGACCAGCAGCACACTGAGTCTCAGGTGTATCGATCTCCTCTCTCTTTGCTCTGGGGGTGATGATGACAGAAGCTTTAGATGCTGTTCTGTTTGAAGGTTGTTGCTGGAACCTTGTGTAGCTACATTGTAAGTAGGCAGCATGCAGCAATGGTAACTTAAGGCATAATGTTAGCAGAAGTCTATCTCAGTCAAAGCTAATTGCGAAACATATTGTAAGGCTTCTATATCCTGACCTTGTTGACAGTATAGTGTTACGGTCATTCAGAGGCTATGGCTCCCGTAGGTCCACTGGTCCTTGCTGATCTTTCTGGTGTTCACACATACTGCAAGCAGACATAATTCATATTGTTTGAGCTGTAAGCAGATAGATTTTCAGTAAGCCTGTGAAATCACATGGGCAGCATTGCGGAATGAACCTCGCTTGAAGACCTTGACCTTGATTACTACAGTGCAGTTAATACACACAATAGCCTGTGTGTGGATTTGGAAATGTTCAGCGTGGGTGCATGTTCAGCGTGGGTGCGTGTTCAGCGTGGGTGGGTGCGTGTTCAGCGTGGGTGGGTGCGTGTTCAGAGTGGGTGGGTGCGTATTCAGCGTGTTCAGCGTGGGTGGGTGCGTGTTCAGCGTGGGTGGGTGCGTGTTCAGCGTGGGTGGGTGCGTGTTCAGCGTGGGTGGGTGCGTGTTCAGCGTGTTCAGCGTGGGTGGGTGCGTGTTCAGCGTGGGTGCGTGTCCCCCAAGGAATTTCTTCAATTGTTTTTCCCTGTAAGAACTTTTCTCTTTTTTATTTATATTGCTGAGATAGTATCATACTGTTTGTGCGATGCAAAACTGTGTTGGAGATATTCAAGTAGCATGTCTGTTGCCACATCACACACTCTGCCTGACCTGGCCGGGTGCTTAGGGGGAGTGGTTTCTTGGATAGTGAGAGGGACTAACACGTGTGTGTGTGTGTGTGTGTGTGTGTGTGTGTGTGTGTGTGTGTGTGTGTGTGTGTGTGTGTGTGTGTGTGTGTGTGTGTGTGTGTGTGTGTGTGTGTGTGTGTGTGTGTGTGTGTGTGTGTGTGTGTGTGTGTGTGTGTGTGTGTGTGTGTGTGTGTGTGTCAGTCAAAAGGTCTGATAGGGATTGCTTATATTTGTCCTGTTTCACATATGTACAAGTGTGTAGTATGAAATGGAAATGTGTTTTTTGCACATCCCACTCCACCTGAGACCCTCAGAGTGGGGTCAGGGTGTGTGTATGAGGGAGATGCAGAGGATAGTCTGAGTAAATCACATTCAAATCAAGCCCTTCGTCCCCCTTTGCCCTCTTTCTTTCCTCCTGCTATGATAATTATTGTTTCTTGGAAGCATCTTTCTCTTATGCTTCACCAAACTGGGCCTGCCAATCACAGTCTGGTGTGCTGGCACGTTGCTAGGGAACAATTTTATCCATTTTCCTCACTCTGAGACGCTGGGAGAGGAACCTATCCGCAATTCCTCAGGATGATTGATTGACGTGTTTAGGCGTAGATTTAACGACACCCAGTTATGACAGATCTACGATGCTGTGGAATCTATAGTTCTCCTTGGCACCCGTATACTCGCATGGCATGGTTTCTCAGGTCTAAATCAGGCGTGAGGAAAGATGTACTCATTAACTTAGCTACCTATGAACACACGTGCCTCAGAGTTTCTGATTGAAAAGATAGTGTAGGTTAGTATTCACACAATGTATTTATCAGCCGAGGCCATCCATTCATGGTTGTCATGGGAATTCCAAGCCTATTTTGATTCGTTACCATGTTCCTACTGGCACTCTGTACAGCACTCCACACCCTCCACTAGATTCACATTGCACTTTTAATAGAAAAGGCCCCTATCTGTTTATGGTTGTTTACAGTAAATTGCCTGACCTGTTAGCTCAACTTTCAACTCTCCTGAGTGTCTTTTGTGTGTTTGTCTTTGTTCTTTATCTAAACTGAAATGTTTCTGCTCTCTGGCATCTGATGTCATTGTCATGCTGAAAACATGTATGCAATGCCAATGATCCAGTAGAGCGAGAGTTCAGAGAGGGAGTTCACAACCACACACGTGAATAACAAGTTTATCTCTAACCCCTGGTCTCCCTCTTTCCCTGTACAGCTTGCCATGTCTCAGGCTTTGGGTAGGCATTTAAAAAGCTGTTGAAAATAACCCATCCCTGGCCCAGATAGAAGGATTCCAAACCCATTTTCAAGAATGAAGAGTTTGGGTGACCTCGATAACTTTGAGATTAGATGATGTTAGGGGGCGAGGAATCAGAGATTTGGGTCTAATCTAAGATCTAATGATAAGGAGAATTAGAGGACTACCTTAGCCTCCTACTGTGGGAAGAAAAGCTCCCTTGAGGAATTTTGAAAGCTGCTTAACTGACAACTGTAAGATGAATGAAAGCCATATAGTGAACCATTAGGAAGCGGAACCTTCTTACTATGGTGGTGCAAATTGAGCTGATAAACGCTGAACACAGATTCCGCCTCGTTTAGAGGACATTACCAAACATGATCTGATAATGAAATAATAAAATGTGTTGTCATTATGGCATGCCCAGTTAAACCTGTCCTTGGCAAACACAATAAAGGTCATCAGTGTGTGACTCGTCTGCAGGAATGTCTAGTTCCCAGTACCTGTGACGCAATATCTCTTTACTTTCCACTGTATTGTATCCTGGGGGACTCCCTGGTGACCAGCCCCTTGCTGCTGAATGGGCAGATGCAAATGCTAGGATGCGCTGGTCAAGTGTCCCTCTATTCCCCCACTTAAACCCCTGTTCCATTCCCGCCTCGGCAATTCATGTAGATCTGAAAGGATCATGCAGTGCATTCGGAAAGTATTCAGACCCCTTGACTTTATCCACATTTTGTTACCTTACTCTAAAATTGATTAAATTACATTGTTTTCATCATCAATCTATACACAATAACCCATAATGACAAAGAGAACAGTTTGAGATTTTTTGTTGTTGCATTTGTATTAAAAAAAAACCAAAGTATTTAGACCCTTTGCTATGAGACTCAAAATTGAGCTCAGGTGCATCCTGTTTCCGTTGATCATCCTTGAGCTGTTTCCACAACTTGATTGGAGTTCCCCTATGGGAAATTCAATTGATTGGACATGATTTGGAAAGGCGCGCACACACACCTATCTATATAAGGTTCCACAGTTGGCAGTGCACGTCAGAGCAAAAACCAAGCCATGAGGTCAAAGGAATTGTCCGTAGAGTTCCGAGACATGATTGTGTCGAGGCACAGTTCTGGGGAAGGGTACCAACAAAAAAAAAGTCTGCAGCATTGAAGGTCCCCAAGTACAGTGGCCTCCGTCATTCTTAAATGGAAGAAGTTTGCAACCACCAAGATTCTTCCTAGAGCTGGCTGAGCAATTGGGGGAGAAGGGCCCTGGTCAGGGAGATTACCAAGAACCCGATGGTCACTCTGGCAGAGCTCCGGAGGTCCTCTGTGGAGATGGTTGTCCTTCTGGAATGTTCTCCCATCTCTGCAGCATTCTACCAATCAGGGCTTTATGGTAGAGTGGCCAGACGGAAGCTACTCCTCAGTAAAAGGCACATGACAGCCCACTTGGTTTGCCAAAGGGCACCTAATGGACTCAGATCATGAGAAGGCCAAAGATTGAACTCTTTTGCCTTCACGTCTGGAGGAAATCATGCTGTGGGGATCTTTTTCAAAGGCAGGGACTGGGACACTCGTCAGGATCGAGGGAAAGATGAACGTAGCAAAGTACAGAGAGTTCCTTGAAAATAACCTGCTCCAGAGCGCTTAGGACCTCCAGACTTGGGTGAAGGATTCACCTTCCAACGGGACAGTGACTCTAAGCACACAGCCAAGACAATGCAGGAGTGGCTTCGTGACAAGTCTCTGAATGTCCTTGAGTGGCCCAGCCAGTGCCCGACTTGAACCTGATTGAACATCTCTGGAGAGACCTGAAAATAGCTGTGCAGCGATGCTCCCCATCCAACCTGACAGAGGTTGAGAGGATCTGCGGAGAAGAATGGGACCAAATATAGGTGTGCCAAACGTGTAGTGTCATACCTAAGAAGACTTGAGGCTGTAATCGCTGGCAAAGGTGCTTCAACAAAGTATTGAGTTAAGGGTCTGAATAGTTATGTTAATGTGATATTTCATTTTTTTTTTTTACACATTTGCAAAACTTTCTAAACATGTTTTTGCTTTGTCATTATGGGGTAGTGTGTGTAGATTGGGGAGGGGGGGACAATTGAATCCATTTTAGAATAAGGCTGTAACTTAACAATGTGGAAAAAGTCAAGAGGTATGAATACTTTCCGAATGTATGTGGTGGCTAACAGTTCCACCTTGTGATCTGATGGGTCTTTAGAGATCTACTGAAGTGCTTACAAGGATGGGCTACGGGTCCATTTGGAGCTAGGCTGTGGAAGAGCCTATTGTTTTGCTGAATGGACAGACGCTAACGCTAGGCTACGCTATGCTAGCCAAGTGTTCTTTAGAAGGCCTATTGTTGCCAGGCCAATTACATGCTGTTAGATTAGCATGCTGAAGAGCCTAGCACCCGGAGACTCACGTCTCCAAGTAGAACAAACACTACGGATGGGGGGATGGGGGTCCAAAGAGCCTCTCTCACACTCATTCTCATCTTCAGTCTCTCAATCTTTCAAATTCAACTGTCATTCCCCGTCTTTTCCCCCTTCACCCCCTCTACCTCCCTCCATTCTGCTCTCTCTATCACTTTCCCTTTTCTCTGTCTTTGGTCTAACACCCTGCCACAGTTTTGTTTCTGCTTTTGGACTTAATTGTGTGTAAAGGCATGGTTGGGCAGGACTGAGATGTCTTCAGGAAAGGTCACCTCTCTTTATATCTATGTCACAGAATGCATCCTCTCCACATCTTCTGTCTCTAGACGTGTGTGTGTGGCACGAGTGTTTATGTATTTGCGTACTTGTCCACAGTAATAGGTGTGTAGTTTACTGCTGTGGCCTTTTTCAGAAGAGCTTCCGAAAAGACCAACAGCCAACAAGTAGACCAGTGCATCTAACTGTGTGACTGACTGATCTCTGGACCCATGCCTCTGGACCCATGCCTCTGGACCCATGCCTCTGGACCCAGCACGAAGGCTGTGTGTCTCTCTAAAGGGAAGGAAGTCACTGAGCATTCAGACTGTATATATTTGATTTCTAGTTGCGGTCAGCTGTGTGTGTGTGTGTGTGTGTGTCACTCTGTCATCAGGAGGACTGGGCTTGGCCTCCGATGGCTGTCAACGTTTAATACCCAGCACCTCACATTGTGGAATGTTTTGACTGACTAGCCCCTAATAACACATTAGCAGAGCCCAAGGTATCTGTGGTTGTGTCCCAATGGGCCCTGGTCAAAAGTAGTGCTCTATAAATGGAATAGGGTGCCATTTGGGAAGCATACAGCATGATAGTCGCAGCAGACAGACAGCTTACTGGTTTCTCCGATCATATTTCATCCACAGAGGTCAGGACAGACAGATACAGGAGGTAATGGATGGGCTGGAGATGGTTATTACTGCCTGACTGTGTCCCTGAAAAGTGTCTTCCACATGGCCTCCCTTAAACACTGTCCATAGGATGTGCTTTATTAAACTGATGATGTCAGCTGTTTCCATGTGTGTATGTTTACATGTGTGCACGTGCATCAGGTTGTGTCGGTGTGTGTGTGAAGTTGAGTGAGAGAGCTCAAGGTGCAGTGACCTACTAGAGGGACAGCTGGACACTGAGTGAAAGAGGGAGGGGCCTGAAGGAGTATATTGTGATGTCACTCTATGACATCTGTTCTATTCAAATGAATCCCCCTTTTTTTGTTTCTCTCTCAAGAGTCAAGTTTTCCTTCAATTGCTAGTATCTGATGTGTTCCTATCTCTTCCTAAAAAACATTAGCCTGGCTATATAGTAAAGAACATTTCTGTTGCCAATGCCTTCATAATGTACTGTACCCTGTTCTGTTAAGGTGGGCTCCCAAGTGGCACAGCGGTCTAAGGCACTGCATCTCAGTGCAAGAGACATCCGGCTGTGATTGGGAGTCCCATAGGGTGGTGCACAATTGGCCCAGTGTCGTCTGGGTTTGGCTGGGGTAGGCTGTCATTGTAAATAAGAATTTGTTCTTAACTGACTTGCCTAATTAAATAGAGGTTAAATACATTTTTTAAATAAAAGCTCTGTCTCCCTCATGTGAAGTAGCTTGGTATTACAGCTTCTGGAGACGTCCCATGAAGAAAGGTCCTTGGGATCCACAGTGTGTTCAGGCTTTCGTTCCAACCCTGCACTAATACATCTGCTACAGCTATTCAAGAGCTTGATTAGTAGTTAGAATGTCCTCTGTAGATGTTGCCCATTCTGTCTGGGGTATCATAGGTTTCTGAGCTCCAGTTGTCCTGAAACCTGTGTCCCGTCCTGAACCCACCACTGAGCCCACCCACACACACCGTAGGCCAACATCTGGCAACAATTGTTCACCACGCCCTGTCTTGTTTCAGTGTTTGGAGTAGTTGGGCCTCTGGTACCACTCTGGTACCGCTACATGACTTGGTGCATGGCTGATGTGCAGTCTAGACGTTGGCTAGGTTCTTCATTTTATCATTCATCTCTGGCTAGTGTTATCCCAGGGGTGGGTTGAGAGTCCCTACTAAGCTTCACTAAGCTCTGTGTGACGAGTTACTGACTCGTACAAGTCCACACTTGAACCACACAGAGGGTTTGTGTCTCTGTTAAAAGACACTGTGTTGTTCTTTGACAAATGATCACTATTATGGTCCGATATGGGCTAGATTGTTCAGCCCTCCTGTCTGTCTCTCGCTCTGGGCTGCTATAGGTCGTTACTGTAGCAGTCAGTGTTTTATTTATCTAACGGTCAAAAGGGGGGGAGGGACAACTGGGTGAATGAATAAGTGTCTTTTATGCCTTCACCCCCCCCCACCCCTCACTCTCCCCCATCCCCTCGCTACCTCTTACTACCTTTCTCTGCTACCTAAACTGCTACCCCCATTAGCTCTCTCTCTGACAGTATTCCTCCCTACCTGTCTGAACAGGGAGCAGTGGGGCAGAGGAGAAAGGGTGGAAATAAAGGGAGATGAGGAGAGAAGGAGTAGGAACAAAGGACATAACAGGAAAGACGAGTGTGGACGAACGGAGGATTACAGAGGAGTAGAGGGTGCATAAGAGAAGCGTTCTGGCTGCGTGTGAAGAGGTCGCTCTGTTTTTGTCCTCTGTTGGAAAACATTTCTCCTATTGGTGTGGTGTTGGCTTGGTATGGATGCTATCATGCTGCAGGAGAAACTGGTGGAACGCTTGCTTTGCCCTCGAGTCAGAACCTCCAGGCAGAAGGTAAATCATCTGGATCAGGCGAGAGAGGGGATAGAGGGACACTGAGGAGAGAGGAAAGAGAAGGGAGAGCGGGGTCAATGTCTCACACGCTCACGCCAGTTAACTCTCATAAAAACACCTTTCTCTGTCTCTAACATGTCATGTTAGTATGGAGGTGTGTAGGACATACTGTTGTCTTATGTCATGTCCTGATGGGTTCATGAATGATTTATGGATAGTTTGTTTGTTCTGTCTGTGGGATTTGTGTTCCCACACACACCCTAGAAGTAAACCAGAAGTTTGTATGATTCCTCATAGGTTATGAATCCAGCGCTGTAGATTTCCGTGTTCTCTGTGTGTGACTTCAGCCCTGGATCTAGTCCATGTCTACGCATGCTGTGTGTATGTGTGGTTAGTTAAGCCGTGCCCTAGGGGCTGTCGGAAATGCATATGACAACTTATAATAGACCCTGACTGAGTATTTCTTTGGCATGTGTGTTTGTTTTTGGGTTTAAAAAGGACCATTCAGGTCTGGTCAATACAGCCTCTGTCAGCCTCTGTTGGCTGCCAGACTCTGGCCTTGGTAGACTGGCAAGGGTGTGTGTGTGTGTGTGTGTGTGTGTGTGTGTGTGTGTGTGTGTGTGTCTTCAGTTTTGTAAGGGCAGAGTAAGGAGCAGCTTTGGATGATGTGTGAATGGTGTCAGAAGGGGATGGGGAGAGCTGCCAGATAGACAGCTGTGCACTCCATTGTGTAGTCGCAAAGTCATAGATCAGTCATACTTTTCTCTCACTGTGTGTGGAAAAAGCACAGCGCCAGGTCTTAGATTTCAAAATGGAATGTTATGAATGCATTTCCCCCCTTTCCCTTCCTCCTATTGTCAATGGATTTCTCCAAACTGTAATTGTAGCATGGTGGGTTTAAATTTCAATTGTATTTTAATTTCAATGGTAGTTTTGCGCTCCTTCAGCTTTTGGAAATGTTGCTTTGAACTGATCTCTCTCGCTCTCTCTTTCTCGCTCTCTCTCTCGCTCAGGAGAAGCAGTATGTGGGTTTTGCTACCCTCCCTAACCAGGTGCACAGGAAGTCAGTGAAAAAGGGATTTGACTTCACCCTCATGGTCGCCGGTCAGTGAAAGTATTGATTGTAGCCTTCTTAAAAAAGTAAAACGACCCAGTGCTATTAAGTACTTAGTGTGTGTTCATGTATGTTCACTCTGGCCTCCTGAGTTGCGCAGTGGTCTAAGGCATTGCATCGCAGTTGCTAGCTGTGCCACTAAGATTCTGGGTTATTAGAATCCAGGCTCTGTTGCAGCCGGCCCCGACCGGGAGACCAATGGGGCTGCGCACAATTGTACCAGCGTCATCCGGGTTAGGGGAGGTTTGGCCGGCAGGGATGTTCTTGTCCCATCGCGCACTAGCGACCCCTGTGGTGGGCCGGACGCAATGCCCGCTGACACTGTCGCCAGGTGTACAGTATTTCCTCCGATACATTGGTGCGGCTGGCTTCAGGGTTAAGTGGGCATTGTGTCAAGAAGCAGTGCGGCTTGGTTGGGTCGTGTTTCGGAGGACGCACGGCTCTCAACCTTCTCCCGCGTCCGTACGGGAGTTGCAGCGATGAGACAAGACCGTAACTACCGATTGGATACCACGAAATTTGGGGAGAAAAATGGGTAAAAAATCAGTTAGTGTAGGCTGTGTGTGTGTTGCTGACTGTTAGAAACATGTTGTATAATGCTGTATGTTTGTCATGTTACAGGAGAGTCTGGTATGGGTAAATCTACTCTGGTCAACAGCCTGTTCCTCACAGACTTGTACAAGGACAGGAAACTTCTCAATGCTGAGGGTGAGAAACGCACACACACACCTTCAAACGTCAACAGCTAAATAAAGTGCCATCTCATCAGAGGTTCTCTTCCCTCCCTCCCTCCATCTCTACCTCTCGCCTTCCCTTTCTCAGAGCGTATCAACCAGACAGTAGAGATCATTAAGCACACGGTGGACATTGAGGAGAAAGGAGTGAAGCTGAAGCTGACCATTGTAGACACACCAGGCTTTGGAGACGCTGTCAACAACAATGAATGGTGAGACCTCTCTGGTCCTCTACTAATCCTGGCCCTGTCCTGTCCTACAGACTCTTTTACCTTTTACTGTAGTGGGCTAAATCAGGGTCACACAGGGGATTCTTGGAAGTCTTAAACAAATCTACTTTGAAACAGAAGTATACACCTCACACACATGGGTTGTGGCCTTAAAAAGAAGACACCTGTACCATGTCATATATAGAGTTAAAATCTATTACATTTTGAGTTTGCATCCCAATATTACACTTCATAAACTGTGTGGTTCGAGCCCTGAATGCTGGTTGGCTGAAAGCCATTGAATATCAGACAGTATACCCCCATTTTTATTTTTTTATAAATGTTTACTGCTCTAATTACGTTGGTAACCAGTTTTATAAAAGCAATAAGGCACCTGCGGCGTTTGTGGTATATGGCCAATATACCACAGCTAAGGGCTGTATCCAGGCACTCTGTGTTGCGTCGTGGATAAGAACAGCCCTTAGCCGTGATATTCTGGCCATATACCAAACCTCCCAATGGCCTTATTGCTTAATTATATACATCCCAGAAGACTGTAATGCAATGAAACCATTTGACATAGAAACACCCGATTTTCAGCTTTACATTTAAAAAAAAAATGAATAACATTCCAGCCATGAGGCCACTAGAGGGTGATTTGGTCATTTTGACTGCAGGAAAGGGGTACGGCTTCTGTATGGGTTAGTAGATTGACCTAAAATAGGAATGATGGCGGCAATGAATCTTGTATGTTGTTCCTGTAAACCTTGACTGATTGTGCCGTGTGTGAGTGTAGCTGGAAGCCGATCACCGACTACATTGACCAGCAGTTTGAGCAGTACTTCAGGGACGAGAGTGGACTGAACAGGAAGAACATCCAGGACAACAGAGTCCACTGCTGCCTCTACTTCATACCTCCATTTGGACATGGGTAACAAGCATACACAGACGGAGGAATGTGATGGGCTAATGACCGGTATAGCTGTGATGACTAGATCGTAATGCAACATCCTGAGTGTGATGACAGGAGGAGGATATACCTTTAGGATCCTATGTAAACAGCACCAATACAACTCAATCACAAACACTGTTAGAATTCTCAACCTTACTCATAGTCAGTGTGTGCTTTTCCTCCATGACACACACACACACACACACACTGACCAGGTTGTTTCCTCCTATCCCTTGTAGACTGCGTCCAGTAGATGTGGAGTTTATGAAGGCTCTCCATGAGAAGGTGAACGTGGTTCCTCTCATCGCCAAGGCTGACTGTCTCACTCCCAGCGAGATCAAGAAACTCAAAGACCGGGTTAGTCCATCAGAGCAGACAGACTGCAACTGCTGAATCATGTCTCGGGTTAATTTGGTTTATTTAAGAGCAAGTCCCTCAGAGCTTCTGCACTCCCCCTCCAAGCAATGTCTTACCCAGTTGTGTGTGTGTGTGTGTGTGTGTAGGTCCGTGATGAGATTGAGAGGTTTGGCATTAAGGTGTACCAGTTCCCAGAGTGTGACTCTGATGAGGATGAGGAGTTTAAACAACTGGACAAAGAACTGAAGGTGAGACACACAGCTGAAGACTGAACATCAGTAAGACACCTACAAGTGGAACGAGACCACTAAACTCAACCATCCCTTGTCAATCTATCATGCCAAATCCTGTGTGTGCGTAGGAGTGCTGTCCGTTTGCAGTGATTGGCAGTAACACTGTGGTTGAGGCCAGGGGCCAGAGAGTGAGAGGGAGACTCTATCCATGGGGCATTGTGGAAGGTGGGTGACAACAATGGAGGACATAACAATATTACTCAAGGCTTTGACTCTTAAGTTGCATGGTAGAGCATGCTTTTCCTCACAATTTTTGAAGGAAAAATTACTAACTAAAACTATGAAAAACGACCAACTATCGCTATGTCTCAACCAAAGCATTATGATTAGGCTCAGGAGTTCTTGCTCAGAACACTTGGTCAAGTAGAAATCCATGTCCCTAATATTACACAGTGCATCAGTTCTGGTGGATACAACAGAAGGAATGGTTTATCTTAGCAAATCCTGTCAGTATAATATGACCCAGTTTGTCTGTTTTGTGTTTCAGTGGAGAACCAGTCTCACTGTGACTTTGTGAAGCTGAGGAACATATTGATCCGCTCCCACATGCACGACCTCAAAGACGTGACCTGTGACATGCACTATGAGAACTACAGAGCGCAGTGTATACAGGACATGACCAGGTGTGTGTGTGCTTGCATGTATGTGTATATATACATATTACTGTAGAGGTCAGAGAGAATACAAAAGAAAGTATGAGTAGTTTGGTTTATTGCTGGTGTTGAGATTTGTCTTTAGTTTTGTTTATATCGCATGCCGTTGTGTGTGAGTCTGTATTCATGTTCCCTGTGTGTTTTCCCCTCAGTAAACTGACGCAGGACAACCGAATGGAGAGCCCGATTCCCATGTTGCCCCAGCCCACCCCCGACGTGGAGACTGATAGACTCATCAAGATGAAAGATGAAGAGGTAATTATGGGTAACACCGCCCATACAGGCTAGTCTCCAGTTTATAGAAAGATGTCCTGCGCGAAAAGACACAAATGACATTACCACTCACTCTCTTTCTCTGCAGTTGGCGAGGATGCAGGAGATGCTGAATAAGATGCAGCAGCAGATCCATGATGGGAAGGACCAGTGAGCCCCTCCCTGGCAGACCCAGACTACAGCCCCACCTGCTGGCCAGCCACTGATTTACATCCATAACTTCAGATGAACAAATGCAAACAATACCATACATACCAACATGTTATTTACTGATATAATCAGCATTGTGTTGGGGGAGGGACAGTTGCTATATATTCATTCATTGGTCATTTGTTTTTTTGGTGCTTTTTTTAATTTGGTCTGTCCTGCAAGGAGAAATGTGGTGTGGATTTAGTTTTTTACTGAACCTGGTGTCCGTTTTGAACCCCATTTAATATTATGAACAGTCCTAGCGTATGTCATAATATAAGCATTTTATTTAAATGACCTGTTAAATGTATCTAATTTATAAATATGCTGAATACTTTTGGGATATTCTGTCAGGTTATGAATACGCATAAGATGTTTTGTAAAACGGCAATATTACTGATGTTAAGGTTTGAGTCTGTTGATTTTGAGTGAGTGTGTCTGTGTGATTCGAGATGTATGACACTCTATTAGGAGAACCTTATTCTGCTTTGATACTGTGAGAATCTGTTTACCCTTTCAGTGGCATTTCTTGTGCTTTTGGTACAGACTTAATAATAGGCTACCTAAGAATCTAAACACATGTAACGTATTACCTTTTTACTGCTGGTCTCTACTTCAACTTGTTGGGGAGACCCTTTTCGTTTTTCGTTTTTTTTTAACAATGTCTTGGCGCTTGCAAGTCAGATTGAGAATGTCTTCAGCGCCATTTGCTTACCTTACAGTGCATTGAGACCCGTTTGACTTACATAGCTAATGAAAGGGTAGGTTCGGTAAGTGGTGCATGTGCGAGCATGCTAAAGTTACTCATAACTGCTTAGAGCTTAATTTCCACTCATATGATGCAATGTGTTTGTTCTTAAATGCATTTTGAGCTATGCCTCGGTACCACTATGTGACTGTAAAAATAGGCAAACTTTTAAGAGCAGCTACTGTATATGCTTTTGTCCAATATAGCATATAGTGTGTGGTGTATGCTGCCCTCTGCCTGTTGTGTTCAGGATGGTGTTTGGCTTTTTATAGTGCTTTTGCTCAGAAACCATGGGGGAACTAGTGACCCATTTATGATGATGAATAAACAGTCTGGATTCATGTGTTTGTTTTATTTAGCTGAATTATTTCCTAAATAAAGTATATGGTTTCTAGTACAATCTACAGGACACTAATATTTAGGCAAGTACGGAGCCCAAATGGCACAGAACAGGGTACCATTTGAGACACAGCCCTGAGATCTCCTGTAGGCCCCACGCAGGCAGGCCTGTGTGAGAGATGTCTTCCTACTGTCATGACGTGGCCCTCTGAGTATAGCGAGTGCCTTTCTCCATCTTACACCCAGGTTCTGTTATCTCGGCTCGTACATTTCTAGAGGACTCTCTCTCCTCATGGCCAGGCATTATAGTCAGAGTTTCACAGAACAAAGGAACTTCAAATACATCACAGAACTTGAACTGAACAATATCCATGTTTTGGAGAATGTGGAAACGGTCGGTGGAAAATTCAGCTACGACCTGTCCATTTTGTTTTATGATTGTGACCTCAGGACAGCACATTACCATAACTCTGTTTATACAGGAGCCTCCGTTCTGAAGCTTGCATCTAATTATTGTATAAAATTAATGAGTAAAGATAACTAATTGTGTAATGTGATTTTAAAATTGTATTTCTGTTTAAAGTTTCACTAAGTCATTGGCCCGCCCCCATGAGCACAGACATCGATCTGGCATCATGGGAAAGCTTTTCCACAGTCCGAATAAAACCCCCACCTGGAGAAGCCCACTTTCGACCATGCTGTACCTCGATTATGGAGAGGGCTAAGGTTTGAGTAGAAACCATGCGTACCTTCAGTATAAGCTAAGGTTGTAATGGTTGTTAACCTCTTGAGACTATCGATACCGACAGAATAAGAGTAAATCTTCCATACTAATTTCTAGTCTGCAGCTAGAATATATGTTGACTGAATGCGAAGATCGACAACCACCGAAACATTTATTCTATGAGAACATTTCTTAATGGGCCTCTGAAGTATTCATTCCAACAACGAAAGACTTCATGGGAGAGAGAAATTAAGCTGAACTTTCCAGCAGAAAGATGGACGATTCCAACAGAGATCATGACGACACGCTGAGCGTAAATATAAATATTGATTGCAATTATTCCCGAATGAGTGAGCGTTCATGTGCAAAGGATTAGCATTTCAATTATTATAATGATCAACTGTGTAGTGACTTTTGTCTTTCGCGCACTTCTCAGTCCCTTTGTCTACCAAGCCGTCATACCGGTTTAACCCACTAGGGCACATCCCCTTGTAACCATGCCTACTGTTTGTTTGTTATGCATTTCTGTGATTATTTAGTTAGTAAATAAACGATTAAGACAATTGATGTATGAATGAATCATAGCAAAGACTGGGTTCGTGCAGATAACCAACAATTTACGACATTTGGAATGAGACTAACGTGAGGTAAAGAATCATTCATAAATTAGAAGACTAATTGATCAGATATTAAAATATCTGAAGAGTTATATTCGGATAATTATAACTTTGTAATCTGAAGATTTTCCTGAGTGCCCCGACTTCCTAGTTAATTACATTTACATCATTATTTTAATCACATAATAATAATTACAGAGAATTGATTTGATAAAATAACAGTCTTCAATTTAATGATGCCAAAGACACAATACACCCGTAGCTGAACAAAGCACTGAGTCACAATTTATCTCCTTGGACCTCACTACCCCTCTGGCCCACAGTGTCAGATCCATCACTAACTCAACTGACTGTATGGAGCTGAATGATGGGAAGGGCCTTGCTGCAGCTATAGTATAGTTACTGTGGGAGATGGTGAACCCTACGAGCCGCTGTAGGGACAGTTTACCCTGGGTGGTACCAAGAGAGAAGGAAGTATTAACTGTATACATAAATCCCCCTGAAACTTACATCTGGCCTCCCAGACAGGAGCCTCTGTGGTCAGTAAATAAGGAATAAAAATGCTGCTGGCATCAAATAGACATGTCCTTCCTGTGTCCCATCAGAAGAGTGTGTGTGTGTGCATGTGAGTGTCAGGGTGCTTTATCAGTGCAAGCCAGCTGTGACTTCATACACGCTCATGCCTCTGAGTGACTTAGTAGCACAGTCTCACCAACCCTGCCTGCCACGAACACACGCCAAGGTAAGTCACCATCTCCTAACCATGACAAGACCATTACACCTTTCAGTGTGACCATAACTTTACTGTTTTATTAGGCTGTCTCAGTGTATGATTGGAGAACGGTCTCAGACGTCTGAATAACCATGTCAAAGAGAAGTTTTTCTTCCAGCGGTAGTTGTAGAGAACTACTGTGGTGTATAACTGAACTGCGTAACACTTCATTTTAAAGGGTCCTTATTACAGTGTAATTACATATGTAATTACACTAACAAGTATTGTAATTGTAATATTTCATAGTTACACTTTAATAACATGTAAACGGGTGGCAATTGCAGTCTGTAATTACAGGGTTGTAACAAGGAATGCTTCTTACCGTGCTTGTTACAAATGTTAAAGATTCCGATAGCATCTCACCCTGCACAAACCACATGATAAGTGTTAGCCAATTGAAAACCGACCACCTCATTGAGACAACTCTCCAATAAAGATCTGGAGTCTGAATCCCAGGCCCAATGGCAAAAACGGGTTTACAAACTGTTCACGTCAAAAAATACATTCAATTGTTAAATAATGGGTCAATACCTTTAAGCACTAATTAAACCATTTTAGACACGTTACATTGTAAGTCTAATAAGCTTGTTTGAATAACGGTTTCAGTGGCAATTTTAGCATGTAAATGTTGGTGGGGCAACAGAAAAAAAATTATGGGATGCATGCCAGCAAAGCTACAACACAATACTAAACAATACATTAATTGCACTATACTCTGCGACAGCTGAACCTTGTCTAGCAGCGAAACAGTTAATTCAGCCTAATTTTCTGCCTTATAAAAAAACATAGCTGATACGGCTTACTTGCTTAAACAAATGTGGTTTCTACTGACAATTGAGATGTACAAACTATGGATAAGGGGATGACAAGCGGATAAAAGGCTATCCATAATTTTGATTAAGACATCAATGAGCGAGCTAGGACCGACGTAGTCATAACTATTTGTTCAGCACTTTTGACATATACAGCGATAGAATTCAGAACATGGGCCATTTTTACATTGTTCTCCCTGTACACCAAGTCAGAACCGTAGAATAAATAAAGTGGGCATATAAGCAGAGAATGAAAGCTTTTACAATATTCTATGATTACATTTCTCAAAAACAGGTTACAGACTACATGTGCACCACCAAGTCAGAACAGTAGGCAAAATTAAGAGGTGAAAATAGACCAAATTATTAGGGTGAGGCACATGGGCTACCAACAGCTTACTACACAACATACACTTTGTATTACTTTCTTAGCTACAGTATACATATCTCCCTGGCATATTACATAATTTATGCAGCAGCATACAATAGATTTTTGGACTCGCCACTCATTGTTCAATTTGCAATTTCCCATTTGTCTCATGTTTATGTCCAATGGCCGATGAGCACATACACATTTTATCTATAATTTCTCTTAATTATTTATCTTCATATGACAAGGATTAAAAAGGATTTTCCAGTATATTGTCGACTTCATTCATGATAATGACAGCTAGCTAAGATTTTGAAAGTATGATCAGTCCAATCAAAGCTACCGTAGATATAATGTGATTTGACATAATTTTATCTGTGGCCAGCACCCAGGGGGATTGCATTTTCTAAATCTACCATTAGACTTGGCGGTGACATAGTATCCCCATGAGTGACAGAACACTGAGCCAATCACGGCGCAACACTCCATATTTTCTGCTGGCTTGCCCCGCTACCACAGAAGCACTGAGCTAGGCTGAAACACTTCAATTTTGGAGCTGCCTTACTCAAGAAAACAAAAAGGAGACCAGGTTTGCAAGCGGCTTTATTAACTCAATTATATATTTTTTTCTGCATTGTTTGCAAACTGATATGTGACACATATTAATGGAAAAATAACATGCAAAACAGGCAAGCCCATTTGTTTTTTAGAAACATTTGGGGCAGAGCCCCGCCTGCGTCGCCACTGAATGGTTTAAAAATGCACTTAAAAGGGTCATAAGACCATAATGTAACCTTGCAAGGGTTTCACTGTTGAGGAACATTCTCACTTTTGGATGGGATGCATTGGTGCAATTATTTATTTATCCATGTCAAGATCTGCCCATCTGCTCAACACACTCAAAATAAAGAAGACCTCGAACCTCCCCTCAGGAGTTGACGCTGACATCATGTAACAGTGAGCAAAGAACAGGCGGAGAAGGTCCGTTTGCAAAATCCAGACACGATGGCTGAGAAAGTGGTGTAGGTCAAAAACGTCATTGCGGGAATGAGAAAGTTGGTTTTCCATGCAATTTGTTTAGCCTTTTTTTATACTTCAATTTAGCATAGTAGGTAGTTAGTAGGTAGTTATTTAGGTATCCCTGTACCCCAAGGGTATTACCTGCACGAAAGCACCAGCTGTTCTGGATGACTGTGTGATAACGCTCTCGGTAGCCAATGTGAGCAAGACCTTTAAACAGGTCAACATTCACAAAACCGCGGGGCCAGATGGATTACCAGGACGTGTACTCAAAGCATGCGTGGACCAACTGGCAAGTGTCTTCACTGACATTTTCAACCTCTCCCTGACTGAGTCTGTAATACCTAAATGTTTCAAGCAGACCACCATAGTCCCTGTGCCCAAGGAAGCGAAGGTAAACTGCCTAAATGATTACCGCCCCTGTAGCACTCATGTCTGTAGCCATGAGGTGCTTTGAAAGGCTGGTCATGGCTCACATCAACAGCAGCCTCCCGGATACCCTAGACCCACACCAATTTGCATACCGCCCCAACAGATCCACAGATGATGCAATCTCAATTGCACTCCACACTGCCCTTTCCCACCTGGACAAAAGGAACACCTACAGTATGTGAGAATGCTGTTCATTGACTATAGCTCAGCATTCAACACCATAGTGCCCACAAATCTCATCACTAAGCTAAGGACCCTGGAACTAAACACCTCCCTCTGCAACTGGATACTGGACTTCCTGACGGGCTGCCCCCCAGGTGGTAAGGGTAGGCAACAACACATCTGCCATGCTGATTCTTAACACTGGGGCTCCTCAGGGGTATGTACTTTCCCCTCCTGTACTCGCTGTTCACCCACGACTGCGTGGCCAAACACGACTCCAACACCATCATTAAGTTTGCTGACGACACAACAGTGGTAGGCCTGATGACCGACAATGATGAGACAGCCTATAGGGAGGAGGTCAGAGAACCGGCAGTGTGGTGCCAGGACAACAACCTCTTCCTCAATGTCAGCAAGACAAAGGAGCGGATCGTGGACTACAGGAAAAGGCAGGCTAAACTGCCCCCCATTAACATCAACGGGGCCGTAGTGGAGCGGGTCCAGAGTTTCTTGGTGTCCACATCACCAACGATCTATAATTGTCCAAACACACCAAGACAGTCGTGAAGAGGGCACGACAAAAGGAGACTGAAAATATTTGGCATGGGGCCCCAGATCCTCAAAAAAGTTTTACAGCTGCACCATCGAGAGCATCCTGACCGGTTGCATCACTGCCTGGTGTGGTAACTGCTCGGCATCTGACCGTAAAGCACTACAGAGGGTAGTGCGTACGGCCCAGTACATCACTGGGGCCAAGCTTACTGCAATCCAGGACCTATAAAATAGGAGGTGTAAGAGGAAACCCCACAAAGTTGTCAGAGACTTCGGTCACCCAAGTCATAGACACGGCAAGCGGTGCCGGAGCGCCAAGTCTTGGACCAAAAGGCTCCGTAACAGCTTCTACCCTCAAGCCATAAGACTGCTGAACAACGAATCAAATCCCCCCCCCCACCCTCCAATTGTTTTGTTCACTGCTGCTACTCGCTGTTTATTATCTATGCATAGTCACTTCATCCTTCCTACATGTACAAATGACCTCTAACCTGTACCCCCACACACTGACTCGGTACCAGTACCCCCTGTATATATATAGCCTTGTTATTGTTATGTTTTGTGTTACTTTTAATTATTTTTTACTTTAGTTTATTTGGTAAATATTTTCTTAACTCTTCTTGAACTGCACTGTTGGTTAAGGGCTGGTAAGTAACCATTTCACGCTAAGGTCTACACTTGTATTCGGCGCATGTGACAAATAAAGTTTGATTTGATTTGATATGTAAGGTAAAGAAATGTAAGGTATTTTACATGTTGCAATAAAGTTGACTAAAGTAGAAGCTCATCTTTTGTTTGTAGGTATTTTCACTTGGTAATTAGTAATAAGTCATTATATAGAACTTGCTCACATGTAAGTATAAAGTTACACTTAACTTTAAATAGCAAAATCCTGTGTAACAACTAGCGACAACCTTGTATTTATGCAGATATTACAGATATGTACTCTGTGGTGTATTACTGTGTTGATTTTCTGACTTGGAAACTCAACCAAGTTAACCCTTTTGGGAGAAAGTGCTAGCAACAACCTTGAGTGGAGATTTTGAAGAGTGGGCATTCATGGACAGGTAATTTGAGTCTTTTGAGTCTCCAACCGTTGTAGTTTCAGACACCCAGAGCCTTTGTTCACAGGGGGTTACAACCTAGTGATAGTCAGTACTGAATCAGATGCAGCTGAGTGGAAACTTGCCCATTTGTAACAGGCATGGTAACAAGCATTTGTTGTTACACCGCTATAATTACAGACTGCAATTACCACCAGCTAGATGTTGTTATTACAGTGTAACTACGAGTTATTACAATTAACTACAATACATGTTTCGGTCTAATTACACGTGTAAGTGTAGTGTTACCCTGAATTGTTATTAAATTCAAAGGTTAGATGTCATTTTCAAATCCTCAAAATATACATTACACAGTAGTAACTCATTCTTCCGTTCATGGTTAGATGTTGGTTATGTTTATAATATTAGGTTAACACTAACTCCAACTTTAACTGTTACATGGAGATGGGCAGGGTCATCTGCCTGACCCTGCAACGCTGTCCCAAATTGTGAATCCTCACTGTCCCTATTTTCTCACATTTTATTTAACAAGGGGACTATTCCAGTGTTGTTAATCATCACTTTTTTTCAAGAATTCAAACTAGCATCTTTGGCACCCGCTCTCCGGAAATATGTATTCCTTTGCGTGGCTATCTCCCTTGTTTGGAATGACATGTTCTCTTTTAATGACTAATTTCTCATACTAAAATGATATCTACATCCCTCACATGGCAGAGACGTCCACAAACATTAGTTGTAATTGTTTCCCCTCCACCCTTTCAGTATGACATATCCTCTCTCTCTCTCTCTCTCTCTCTCTCTCTCTCTCTCTCTCTCTCTCTCTCTTTAGAGTTGACAGTAAGGATGAGGGGGTTCCTGCCATGTGTGACCCCACTACTGGGTCTTCTCATCTTGTTGACCCCAGGGAGGGTTCAAGGGTCATCAAGCTGTCCCCTGTACTGCTCCTGTCATGGTGCTCAGGTAGACTGCAGCAGCCGTGCCCTCACCACCTCTTCCTTACCCTCCCGCTTCCCTCCTGCCACCACCGAGCTCCGTCTCCATGACAACCAGCTGACCACGCTCCCAAACAGCCTTCTGGACTTCCTCTCCTCCCTCCGCTCCGTGTCGCTCCATGGAAACCCCTGGGCCTGTGACTGCAGTGTGCTCTACCTGCGTGCCTGGCTGCTCCGACAACCTGCCAGCTACACCAGCCACAGCAACATCACATGCAGTTCCCCTCCCCACCTGCGAGGGACGCTGGTGGTCTACCTGGCTGAGGAGGAGGTGCTGGAGTCCTGTCACTACTGGTACTGTGACTTGGCACTGGCCTCCCAGGTGTGTTTGTTTGTGTTTGTGGCGGTGCAGGCGGGGCTGCTGGCTGCTGTGGTCGTGTTCCTGAGGAGGTTTGAGAGCCTGTCACGCGAGGCCCGGTGGACCACAGAGGAGAGCTTTGCTGGGGGGGAGGGGCTTACGAGTAATGAGTATAGTGAGTATGAGCCAATGAAGGAAAGCATCATCTGACGAGGGGAGGGAAGGGTCAGGTAGGCAAGGAGAGTTAAGAGGGAGAGGAGACACTTGAAGGGGACAAGCTGGTGAGCAATAAAATGATGGAGCCCTTTCAGGTCTGTGGTAAGAAAAGAATGAGGATGAGGAGAAAAGGGCTTGTTAGATTCACTGGAAACAGGAGATTCCAGAGAAACTCGCAGGACAAGAAATTAGGCTAAATTGAAGTGGTTCTGCATCTATTACCACCCATACGTAGAATGTATGCACACATGACTGTAAGTCGCTTTGGATAAAAGCGTCTGCTAAATGGCATATATTATTATATTATCAGAGACTTGTTACAATGTGTTTGTTGGTTACATCAGTCAATAACACTGTTAGAATAATATATCATGCTATGAATCAATAGTACATAGAATATAACATTTAATTTACATTTAATAATGCTGTTTTATGTCATTGTTTTAAAGCTGCTATTTATCATTTATTTAGATCGCAATAATAAAAAAAAACAATTGTAAATGGGTGCATTTTTAAAGGTTTTTGGATGTATATATACTTAACAAAAATATAAATGCGACATGCAACAATTTCAAAGATTTTACTGAGTTAGAGTTGATAAAAGGAAATCAGTCAATTGAAATTTCACATGACAAGGAATACAGATATGCATCTGTTGGTCACGGATACCTTTTAAAAAAAGATCCGAAAACCAGTCAGTGTCTGGTGTGACCACCATTTGCCTCATGGAGCGCAACACATCCCCTCCGCATAGAGTTGATCCGGCTGTTGATTGTGTCCAGTAGCATGTTGTCCCACTCCTCTTCAATGGTTGTGAAAACTTTCTGGATATTGGCGGTATCTGGAACATGCTGTTGTACACGTCGATCCAGAGCATCCCAAACATGCTCAATGGTGCAATGTCTGGTGAGTATGCAAGCCAAGGAAGAACTGGAACATTTTCAGCTTCCAGGAATTGTGTACAGATCCTTGCGACATGGTGCCGTGCATTATGCTGAAACATGAGGTGATGGCAGCGGATGAATGGCACGGCAATGGGCCTCAGGATCTCATTAAGGTATCTCTGCATTCAAATTGGCATTGATAAAATGCGATTTTGTTCATTGTCCATAGTTTATGACTGCCCTTTCCATAACCCCACCGCCACTATGGGGCACTCTGTTTACAACGTTGACATTAGCAAACCGCTCGCCCACACAACACCATACGTGGTCTACGGTTGTGAGGCCGGTTGGACGTACTGCCAAAATCCCTAAAACATACATTGGAGATGGCTTATGGTAGAGAAATTAACATAACACTTTCTGGGAACAGCTCTGGTGGACTTAGTCAGCATACCAATTGCACGCTCCCGCAAAACTTGAGACATCTGTGGCATTGTGTTGTGTTACAAAACTGCACATTTTAGAGTGGCCTTTTAATGTTTACAGCACAAGGTGCATCTGTGTAATGATCATGCTGTTTAATCAGCTTTTGATATTCCACACCTGTCAGGTGGATGGATTATCCTGGCAAAGGCTCACTAACAGGTATGTAAACAAATTTATGCCCAACGTTTGAGAGAAATAAGCTTTTTGTGTGTATGGAACATTTCACTTATCTTTCATTTCAGCTCATGAAACATGGGACCAACACTTTACATGTTGCATTTATGTTTTTGTTCAGTGTAATTACAATATGATGGTGAATCAGCACAATTTATATTGACTTGTAATACATGTTTGTGTTTATGTACTTTGATACAGCACGTTAGCTGTTGGCTATTTTCTATATTTTATTTGGAGGTTTTCATTATATAACATTCCTAATCCAGCCCATTAAAAATGACATTGGAAATATGTTTGTGAATTTTCATTCCAGTCGAAGTAGAAGCTTGTCTAATTGCCTGCAATGACATCCATTTTTTTTAGACCTAATAACTACAGCCAGAGCCATGTATTTCTACTCTATACATTGATCTAACTACAATAGGCTACTCCATATACTTCCACAGAGCGCAGTGGAGAACACCAACATACAAATACACAGTATAGCTTTGTCATAATAGCTATTGTTTGTCACTTTCATCACATAAAACATATTATTGGATCACTGGATCATTCAAAAATATTGCAATGCATAAAGAAATAGCTTGCAGAATAAAGTTTTAAGGAAGGAACTTTCCTACTCTGTGTCAGAACACAACGATTCATGTTGTTTACACGTGAGCTTCGGTGGAAAATTAGCTAGCATAATGGTGAACACTTTTGATCTTCTCTATCAAACATATTTGAACATGTACAGTGCCAGTCTAAAGTTTGGACACACCTACTCTTTCAAGGGTTTTTCTTTATTTTGACTATTTTCTACATTGAAGAATAATAGTGATGACATCACAACTATGAAATAACACATATGGGATCATGTAGTACCCAACAAAGTGTTAAACAAAATAGATTTTAGATTCTTCAAAGTAGCCACCCTTTGCCTTGACAACAACTTTGCACACTCTTGACATTTTGTCAACCAGCTTCTTGAGGAATGCTTTTCCAACAGTTTTGAAGGAGTTCCCACATAAGCTGATTGGCACTTGTTGGCTGCTTTTCCTTCACTCTGCCGTCCAACTCATCCGAAACCATCTCAACTGGGTTGAGGTCGGGTGATTGTGGAGGCCAGGTCATCTGATGCAGCACTTCATCACTCTCCTTCTTGGTCAAATAGCCCTTACACAGCCTGGAGGTGTGTTTTGGGTCATTGTCCTGCTGAAAAACAAACGATAGTGCAAACCAGATCGGGTGGCATGTCACTGCAGAATGCTGTGATATCTATGCTGGTTAAGTGTGCCTTGAATTCTAAACAAATCACTGACAGGGTCACCAGAAAAGCCACACCATCACACCTCACACCATCACACCTCCTCCTCTATGCGTCACGGTGGGAACCACACATGCGGAGATCATCCGTTCACCTACTCTGCGTCTCACAAAGACACGGCAGTTGGAACCAAAAATTTCAAATTTGGACCCATCAGACGAAAGGAGAGATTTCCAGCGGTCTAATGTCCATTGCTCGTGTTTCTTGGCCCAAGCAAGTCTCTAGTCTAAAAAGTTGATGTTGAGATGTGTCTGTTACTTGAACTCTGTGAAGAATTTATTTGGGCTGCAATCTGATGTGCAGTTAACTGTAATGAACTTATCCTCTGCAGCAGAGGTAACTCTGGGTCTTCCTTTCCTGTGGCGCTCCTCATGAGAGCCAGTTTCATCATAGCTTTTGATGGTTTTTGCGACCGCACTTGAAGAAATGTTCAAAGTTTATGACATGTTCCATATTGACTGACCTTCATGTCTTAAAGTAATGATGGACTGTCGTTTCTCTTTGCTTATTTGAGCTGTTCTTGCCATAATATGGACTTGGTCTTTTACCGAATAGGGTAACTATTGTTCTACAATGTAGATAATAGTAAAAATAAAGAAAGACCCTGGAATGAGTAGGTGTGTCCAAACATTTGACTGGTACTGTATATATATATATATTTTTTATATATATATATATAATTTAGCCAAACAGGGTGGACATTTATGACTGGGATATACTTTACAGACCAACAACATGAAACATGGGCAAATAGATAAAACTGAGTGTTTGTATTTATGTAGCTTTGCACCATAGTTTTTCCACCAAAGAAATGATCACACTTCCTGAATGTGGTGTCATTGTAGGAAGGGTTGTTTTCTTAAATGGAGAATTACAACTAACAGGATGGAAAGTGATATCAGGGACATACAGAAAAAGCTGAAATAAAATAATAAATACAATAATCATGAAAAAAAACGTTATTGGTGAAAGACTTTAACTAGGACTATAAAATAATGAAGATTTTAAACATGAATAATAAACATTATAATAAATATTATTTTGCCGCTTATATTTCTTGTGGAAGTTGATAATGTCCTGGGGACATGGCAAAAACTGCTAAATCCTCTGACAAAAGCGACAGAAATGCAGAAAACTACTTTTTACCAGCAGCATACCACCCTGCATACCACTGCTGGTTTGCTTCTGAAGCTAAGCAGGGTTGGTCCTGGTCAGTTCCTGGATGGGAGACCAGATGCTGCTGGAAGTGGTGTTGGAGGGCAAGTAGGAGGCACTCTTTCCTCTGGTCTAAAAAAATATCCCAATGCCCCAGGGCAGTGATTGGGGACACTGCCCTGTGTAGGGTGCCGTCTTTCGGATGGGAAGTTAAACGGGTGTCCTGACTCTCTGAGGTCATTAAAGATCCCATGGCACTTATTGTAAGAGTAGGGGTGTTAACCCCAGTGTCTTGGCTAAATTCCCCATCTGGCCCTCAAACCATCACAGTCACCTAATAATCCCCAGTTTACAATTGGCTCATTCATCCCCCTCCTCTCCCCTGTAACTATTCCCCAGGTCGTTGCTGCAAATGAGAATGTGTTCCCAGTCAACTTACCTGGTAAAATAACAGATAAACAAATTTCAGGATCCATATTTTGGTCTTTTTAAGGTAAAGGACACCTGAATTTATATTCATAGCCTTTTGGAATCGACATTTTACACTAAATATGAACTGATATTTCCTGGGGACAGAAATGACCCATCTAGCTGTTTGGGCTCTTACATTTACATTTACATTTAAGTCATTTAGCAGACGCTCTTATCCAGAGCGACTTACAAATCTTCCTACCAGTTGTATGTGTTCAAAATCAGTTAGCAAGGCATTAGTATCAAGTACCGACGTACAGTATTTAAATGGGTACTTGCTTCACTCACTTCTTTGTCAATGCTATGCTCTCTTTGTGCAATACATACTGTAGAATTCCTGTCTGCCGAGTGCTGTGAGATGGGGCGACTGAGGAAGAGGCACAACTGGAAGGGACAGAAGCAGGATGTTTCCAAAGAAACAGCCCTGACCAAGAAACAAAGCAAACATCTGCAGAAAGTCCTGGAGGTCAAAGAGAAGAAAGTCAAGATAACATGTTACATCTGCCTTCTCCGAGCCAGACCAGCCCAGTTTCTGTTGGTGTATAATTATGAGCTGTGTCATTGGAAATAGTTCTGGCCATTAAACACAAAGTACTCTATTCATCATCATCTCCCTCCTTTGACCCCCAGAGGGCAGACATCCTGTCCAAGCTGGGTGAGGTGCAGCTGCCTGACTGAACTAAAGTTGCTTTACACCACCTTAATACTGGGCACAGGAGACAAGCAGTACCAGACCCAACAGTAAGGGAGTGGGACTGTGCCATGCCATTGTAGCAGCAGCATTTGGTTTAGTAACACTTTCCATATGCTCAGGTGGGCTGATTAACAGGGAATAGATTAGTTGGAGTGATGATGTACTGTAGGCTTGTTTATGATCCTCTGTGGTGTTCTATGTCTCTCAGGACTGCTGATGAGGTAGTTGATGGAGCCTCAGGGAGTTGGATCAGCAGCCTGCGTGGATTCAACAGGAAGAGGAAACGAAGAGCACAGGAAGAGTAGGAGGAAAAGGAGAAGAGTAGTGGTTGGACACATAATCTGATGAAGAGGTGGATGATGGAGAATGGAGGGTTGGAGGCCACTGATGTCCCTGAATCTAAAGAGCCGGCCTCCTCCTGTCATGAGATTGAGGTGGAGGAGGTGAAAAAGGGAAAGAATGAAGAGAAAAAGGAGGAGAGCAGAGAGAAGTCAGGCTCATCTCCCCAGTAAAAAGTAGGAGAGGAGAGAGGAGTCAGGCTCATCTCCCCAGTAAAAAGTAGGAGAGAAGAGGAGTCAGGCCCATCTCCCCAGTAAAAAGTAGGAGAGGAGAGAGGAGTCAGGCCCATCTCCCCAGTAAAAAGTAGGAGAGGAGAGAGGAGTCAGGCCCATCTCCCCAGTAAAAAGTAGGAGAGGAGAGAGGAGTCAGGTCCATCTCCCCAGTAAAAAGTAGGAGAGAAGAGGAGTCAGGCCCATCTCCCCAGTAAAAAGTAGGAGAGAAGAGGAGTCAGGCCCATCTCCCCAGTAAAAAGTAGGAGAGAAGAGGAGTCAGGCCCATCTCCCCAGTAAAAAGTAGGAGAGGGGGGAGAAGTCAGGCCCATCTCCCCAGTAAAAAGTAGGAGAGGAGAGAGGAGTCAGCCCCATCACCCCAGTAAAAAGGAGGAGAGGAGAGAGGAGTCAGGGTCAGCCCCCCAGTAAAAAAATGTGGAGAGAGGAGTCAGGGTCAGCCCCCCAGTAAAAAGGAGAAGAAGAGAGAAGTCAGGCCTCCCAGTAAAAAGGAGGAGAGGAGAGGAGTCAGGGTCAGCCCCCCAGTAAAAAGGAGAAGAAGAGAGAAGTCAGGCCTCCCAGTAAAAAGGAGGAGGGGAGAGAGGAGTCAGGCCCTGCCCAGGCTATCACACCTCAGGATATGATCCAGATGCAGACACAGGAGACGGATAGTACAGTTCTCAGATCATTTATTATAACACGGGGCAGGCAAAGGGCAGGTCGATGGACAGGCAGAGGTTTATAATCAGTTATGACGGCAGGCAGGCTCAGCTTGTGCCATGAATTAATATGAAGAATTGAGGATTCGCTGATTACTGCAAAACAAACATTCTGGATAATATAGTGAACCTTGAACTATTTATTGATCAGCATTTTGATATGCTCGAAAAATAATCAGATAAAGGCAAACAAGAGAAGACCTTTCCTCAAGCTCTGCAAGCGAAACTGAAGTGAAATCGCGGTCTAAAATTCAAAATGTAACATTGGAGGAGGACGTTTTTATAATTACGTCTCCAGAAGAGAGAGCATTACTTACAACCATGACCGAGCAGTTAAAAAACTGGATCTATTAGCTACTGGGGGAGGTTGAGGCTTTAAAGAAAAAATAAGCAAACACGTTTGGTGTTCGCCAAAAAGCATGTGGGAGACTCCCCAAACATATGGAAGAAGGTACTCTGGTCAGATGAGACTAAAATTGAAAACACTATGTCTGGCGCAAACCCAACACAAAAATATTATTAATCTCAAATTTTGTGCACAAATTTGTTAGTGAGCATATCTCCTCTGCCAAGATAATCCATCCACCTGACAGGTGTGGCATATCAAGAAGCTGATTCATCAACATGATCATTACACAGGTGCACCTTGTGTCCGGGACAATAAAAGGCCACTCTAAAATGTGCAGTTTTGTCACACAACACAATGCTACAGATGTGCAATAGGCATGCTGACTACACGAATGTCCACCCAAGCTGTAGCCAGAGAATTTAATGTTAACTTCTCCACCATAAGCTGCCTCCAACGTCATTTTAGAGAATTTGGCAGTACGTCTAACCAGCTACACAGCCACAGACAATGTGTATGGCGTTGTGTGGGTGAGCGGTTTGCTGATGTCAACGTTGTGAACAGAGTGCCCCATGGTGGGGTTATGGTATGGGCAGGTATAAGCTACGGACAACGAACAAAATTGCAGATACCTGAGGCCCTTTGTGGTGCCATTCATCCCCCATCATCATGATAATGTACGGCCCCATGTCGCAAGGATCTGTACACAATTCCAGGAAGGTGAAAATGTCCCAGTTCTTCCATGGCCTGCATACTCACCAGACATCTCACCCATTGAGCACGTTTGGCATGCTCTGGATCGACGTGTACGACAGCGTGTTCCAGTTCCTGCCAATATCCAGAAACTTCACACAGCCATTGAAGAGGAGTGGGACAACATTCCACAGGCCACAATCAACAGCCTGATCAACTCTATGCAGCCTGACCAACTCTATGCAAAGGAGAGGGCAAAATGTTGTTCACAACAGCTACTGACTGGTTTTCTGATCCACGCCCCTACCTTTTTTTCAAGGTATCTGTGACCAAAAGATGCATATCTGTATTCCCAGTCATGTGAAATCCATAGATGGATCCATAGAGTGCCTATGTTATGCAGATGAATGAGGACCCAAAAGCGACTTGGCGAAAACAGAGTCTTTATTCCAGTAAAGGAAATATGCAATACTCCTAGACAAATCGGAGCGGTAAACAAAGCATAAAAAACTAATTCCACTCGTGGTGACGAGGACAGACTGGAGACTCGACCATAAACTGTAGGTTGCCTCGGGAAGGCACCGACCGTAGCAGACTCAGACACCTGCTCACATGCAGCATCTGAGGGAAACACGACACGACAGGGCGAGACAAAGACACAGCACGGTGAACAATATACAAGGATCCGACAGGACAGAAACGGAAGACAAGGGGAGAAATAGGGACTCTAATCAGAGGGCAAGATAGGGAACAGGTGTGGAAAGACTAAATGAGTGAGTAGGAGAATGAGGAACAGCTGGGAGCAGGAACGGAACGATAGAGAGAGGAGAGAGAGGGAGGGAGAGAGAGAGGGATAGAAAAAGGGAACGAACCTAATAAGACCAGCAGGGGGAAACGAACAGAAGGGAAAGCATAATGACAAGACAATATAAGACAAAACATGACAGTACCCCCCCACTCACCGAGCGCCTCCTGGCGCTCTCGAGGAGGAACACTGGCGGCAACGGAGGAAATCATAGATCACAAACGGTCCAGCACGTCCCGAGAAAGAACCCAACTCCTCTCCTCAGGACCGTAACGGAAAACGATAAAAAGGGAAACTAGGGTACTACTCTAAAAAAAAAAATGAGACACGGGTAGAGAACTGAAAGCTTTAGAGCAAACAGGACCAAACAGGCCAGGAGAGTAACAACTAGGGACAGACTGAGACACAGCAAGGGCAGGAACAAGAACAGGAGAGATGCGATGGCAGGGAACAGACTGAGACCCAGCAAGACCAGGAGCAGAAGCAGAAAAAAAATTACCAGACTTATTCTGCGCGCAGTCCGAACACGCAGCCACGAAACGGCGCGTGTCACGCTCCTGAGTAGGCCACCAAAAGCGCTGGCGAATAGAAGCAAGAGTACCACGAACGCCGGGATGGCCAGCTAACTTGGCAGAGTGAGCCCACTGAAGAACAGCCAGACGAGTAGAAACAGGAACGAAAAGAAGGTTACTAGGACAAGCGCGCGGCGACGCAGTGTGCGTGAGTGCTTGCTTAACCTGTCTCTCAATTCCCCAGACAGTCAACCCGACAACACGCCCAACATGAAGGATCCCCTCGGGAACAGTAGAAGCCACAGAAGAACTAAAGAGACGGGATAAAGCATGAGGCTTGGTGTTCTTAGTACCAGGGCAATAAGAAATAACGAACTCGAAACGAGCGAAAAACAACGCCCAACGAGCATGACGCGCATTCAGTCGTTTGGCAGAACGGATGTACTCAAGGTTCCTTTGGTCAGTCCAAACGACAAAAGGAACGGTCGCCCCCTCCAACCACTGTCGCCATTTGCCTAGGGCTAAACGGGTGGCGAGCAGTTCACGGTTAGCCACATCATAGTTACGTTCCGACGGTGACAGGCGATGAGAAAAATACGCGCAAGGGTGGACCCCATCGTCAGTATCGGAGCGCTGGGACAGAATGGCTCCCACGCCCACCCTCGACGCGTCAACCTCGACAATAAACTGTTTAGTGACGTCAGGTGCAACAAGGATAGGAGCGGATGCAAAACGCTTCTTGAGGAGATCAGAACAACAATCATACGACCGGTGAGGAGGAAGGGAGTTGGTTCTGGACCGACTGAAGACCGTGCGCAGACCATGATATTCCTCCGGCACTCCTGTCAAATCACCAGGTTCCTCCTGTGAAGAGGGAGCAGAACAAACAGGAGAAAATGCAGACATTAAACACTTCACATGACAAGAAACGTTCCAGGAAAGGATAGAATTACTAGACCAATCAAAAGAAGGATTATGACACACAAGCCAGGGATGACCCAAAACAACAGGTGTAAAAGGTGAACAAAAAATCAAAAAAGAAATGGTCTCACTATGGTTACCAGATACAGTGAGGGTTAAAGGTAGTGTTTCACATAATATACTGGGGAGAGGACTACCATCCAAGGCAAACATGACCGTGGGCTCCCTAACTGTCTGAGAGGAATGTCATGTTCCCGAGCCCAGGCTTCGTCCATAAAACAGCCCTCCGCCCCAGAGTCTATTAATGCACTGCAGGAAGCTGCCGATCCGGTCCAGCGTAGATGGACCGGTAAGGTAGTACAGGTACTTGACGGAGAGGACCGTCTAGTAGCGCTTATCAGTCGCCCTCCGCTTACTGATGAGCTCTGGCCTTTAACTGGACATGAAATGACAAAATGACCAGCGGAACCGCAATAGAGACAGAGGCGGTTGGTGATTCTCCGTTCCCTCTCCTTAGTCGAAATGCGAATACCCCCAGCTGCATGGGCTCAACACCTGAGTCAGTGGGGAAAGATGGTAGTGTCGGAGAGAGGGGAGACACAGTTAACGCGAGCTCTCTTCTATGAGCTCGGTGACGAAGATCTACCCGTCGTTCAATGCGAATAGCGAGTTCAATCAAAGAATCCACGCTGGATGGAACCTCCCGAGAGAGAATCTCATCCTTAACCTTAGCGTGGAGTCCCTCCAGAAAACGAGCGAGCAACGCCTGCTCGTTCCAGTTACTGGAGGCAGCAAGAGTCCGAAACTCTATAGAGTAATCCGTTATGGATCGATTACCTTGACATAGGGAAGACAGGGACCAGGAAGCTTCTTTCCCAAAAACTGAACGATCAAAAACCCTTATCATCTCCTCTTTAAAGTTCAGATAATTGTTAGTACACTCAGCGCTTGCCTCCCAGATAGCTGTGCCCCACTGCCGAGCCCGACCAGTAAGGAGTGATATGACGTAGGCAATCCGAGCTCTCTCTCTTGAGTATGTGTTGGGTTGGAGAGAGAACACTATATCACACTGGGTGAGAAAGGAGCGGCACTCAGTGGGCTGCCCAGAATAACATGGTGGGTTATTAACCCTAGGTTCCGGAGGCTCGGAAGACCCGGAAGTAGCTGGTGGCACGAGATGAAGACTCTGATACTGTCCTGAGAGGTCGGAGACCTGAGCGGCCAGGGTCTCAACGGCATGCCGAGCAGCAGACAATTCCTGCTCGTGTCTGCCGAGCATCGCTCCCTGGAACTCGAGAGTAGAGTAGAGAGAATCCATAGTCGCTGGGTCCATTCTGGGTCGGATCCTTCTGTTATGCAGATGAATGAGGACCCAAAAGCGACTTGGCGAAAACAGAGTCTTTATTCCAGTAAAGGAAATATGCAATAATCCTAGACAAATCGGAGCGGTAAACAAAGCATAAAAAACTAATTCCACTCGTGGTGACGAGGACAGACTGGAGACTCGACCATAAACTGTAGGTTGCCTCGGGAAGGCACCGACCGTAGCAGACTCAGACACCTGCTCACACGCAGCATCTGAGGGAAACACGACACGACAGGGCGAGACAAAGACACAGCACGGTGAACAATATACAAGGATCCGACAGGACAGAAACGGAAGACAAGGGGAGAAATAGGGACTCTAATCAGAGGGCAAGATAGGGAACAGGTGTGGAAAGACTAAATGAGTGAGTAGGAGAATGAGGAACAGCTGGGAGCAGGAACGGAACGATAGAGAGAGGAGAGAGAGGGAGGGAGAGAGAGAGGGATAGAAAAAGGGAACGAACCTAATAAGACCAGCAGGGGGAAACAAACAGAAGGGAAAGCATAATGACAAGACAATATAAGACAAAACATGACAGCCTAATGAATTCATTTCAATTGACTGATTTCTTCCCATAAACTGTGACTCAGTAAAATCCTTGACATTGTTGCATGTTGTGTTTATATTTTTGCTCAGTATGATATTTAGAAAAAATATGTAACCTATATCAAAGAAGAGAAACTTAGGCCTAGCTCCAGAGAAATAGAGATATTCCGGCGGCATGTTACGACACCGACACGCACTTCTTTATGTCAGATGTCTACTGCGTCTGCTATTCAGATATAGTAGATGTACAGGAGACTAATTCGTAAATTGACTATCAGAATATTTTGTATAAAGATAGGCATTATATTGTTAGATTATAGGAGTAACTCTGGTAGGTCTGAAACATTCTTCCTCACCTCAAGTTCAACTGTTGGAGTCAGTTTGAGCACCAGTGCACACTCCCTTCTTATTATAGGCTTGCCGTAGCTAAAGCTTAACAAAAGCCAGAACATACCAAACCTTCACAAAACATTCTAAAATGTATTAGGATAATATCAAAAGTAAGTCAAGCCATTGTTTATAGGGAAAATACGAGCAGGCTATTATATTGCGGAAAACAGAGCATTACAGTTGGAACTTAATTTGGCCAAAGAAACTGGCTCAACAGAAACAAAACACTTACGAACTGGTTTAAACCTTCACAAACGTTTTGAACAGGCCATATTGCTGCAATTACCAAAAAAGGCAAGTGCCAACCATACCCAACAAATGAAAGAAATAGGCTAATGTGATTTATTTTACATCAGACCTACTTATAACCTATCTTAAACTAATAATAATTATAAAACAAATAATTATAAATAAATGTAAGTTCCAAAATTGCATCACCTAAATAGAGAGTTCCATGGTAACCTGCATTCTTCTCATCTTAGTCCACTACAATATTAAATTCCCCTTGTAGGCTTTTCACTACAGGCACACTCTTTTACCTCTCTTCTGTTTTACTTCAATGAAAAAGGCCTCCATCTTCACAATCAACAGTGGCCAAGGCAGCCAAGGCAGCAGGGGCAGCAGGGTAGCCTAGTGGTTGGAACAGCAGGGGCAGCAGGGTAGCCTAGAGCGTTGGACTAATAACCGGAAGGTTGCAAGTTCAAACCCCTGAGCTGACATGGTACAAATCTGTCGTTCTACCCCTGAACAGGCAGTTAACCCACAGTTCCTAGGCTGTAAATAAGAAGTTGTTCTTAACTGCTGTCTCTTCTCAGCAGCAGACCACATGTGTGCAATGTATGAGAGAATGGTACTGAAGTGCAAATTCGGAGTGTAGGCTGTGATAGACACTTTCATTTATCAGATTTAAAAAAAAAAAAATGATTAGCCAAATACAGTCAATTACCAGCTAAGGGAAATCCTGGCGCATTTTTCCATCAGAGTTGCGTTTCCATCCAATTGACCTGTTTCAGATAAAAGTCTGGGCGTAGTGCACATAAAAATAACTTTGGAGGTTAAATTCCCATGTACCAGATAAAAAATTACAAGTTCAATGGGTTTCCATCACATTTTTAACTCTAGGTCTACTGATGGTTGTCACAAAAATCATTGCAATAGATAATGTGCCCAAACTGGTATTGGAACGTGCGCCCTAGCCAACAGTTTGCAAATAAAGTGCGACCACATTAAGAGATTATTATGGACACAAGTGCAAGATTATTTTTATTTGTAAAATAAACACGATCATCATGTCACCAGAATAAAACCTTCCATATCTATTGAAAGGAACATCAACCTCATCGCTGTGCACTTTCACCACCCTGTGAAGTTCATTACAATTGATGTTATCTGTCGCGTAATAAACTGCATGCTTTCCCATGATGTGGTGAAATGTATTGTTAGACATGTATGCTACTTTACTCACATAAAAAGGTTGGATGGAAACCTGGTCTATGTCAAGCCATTTTGAGGATGCTGGAATTATATTTGGATGAACGTGAGCATGCCCACGGAAGACTTTTGAAGTAGCCCAATCAGATTAAAACATTGTGACTGGTTGTCTTTATGCCACATATAAATGGTAATACATTTAAAAAGTTAAAAGATCAATATTTAGTATGCGAGGAATGGCCGCTCGGATTTGAGAGGAGGCAGAGCGCGTGTTAAACTTTCCTGAATAACTGGGCTTGCCGGGAGCATACATGGAGAATGATGATCTGCAACAGACTGCGCATTCAGTATCAGAAGTTTTTAAAAATACAGCCAGACTGGCCTGTTACTGTGCCTTTCTATACCTTATAAACTGTCGAGAGTAGACCCACAACTGATCTAAATCGAATGAAACATCGCATGACTTCAAATGACATTTTCACCTCAGCCTAGAGTAGAATGTTGTACTCACTTGAAAACAATAATGCAATTATTCGTTGCATTGTGGTGTTGTCGGTTAGTCTAGGAAGGGTACTTGTACTGTCCCTAAACAAGATCAATAGAGATTTGTGTTTCATGTCTTCACTGTTATTTCATGTGCAGTGATGCAGCTGGCCTCTCTGTTGTTCTTACTTGTCGATTAATGTTAAACATTTATACAGCTTTGAACGTTGTTATGTGTGGTATGATTGCTAGTTAGCCTATTGCAGAACTGGACAAACGACCCACCTACCACTATTGTCACGTTGAATGTTGGATAGATGACAGGATAGACCGTTAGACTGGTGGACTATACTGACCTGTGGTATAGTAAATGTTAGCACATGAAAAAGCCTAGTGCATAAGGGAAGTACCAAAACACCTTGATATAGGGGAGGCAGGAAATGTGTCTATGATGGAAGAAATTATATAGTAAAACTTGCCAAAGAGTGAATGTAAACCAGGAAAAAAAACGCATGACCCTCCCCTGTGCCTAATAAAAAAACCTCTCCAAAGCAAAAAAAATGTTTTTGACAACCCTCCCCTACTTTGGACCCCCCCTCATTAAATTGCAATCTGTCCCTTATTCTTCTCTTAATTGTATCCATATTTCTCTCATCCCAGTCCTCTGGTCTGCATACTGCCAGTAGATCCATAAAGCTAAGCACCAGGATGTGGCTAAGACCTGGCCTCACATCTAAGACTGAGGACACTGATACGGACACTGTTGCATGCCAAGCACCCATAACCAAACCAGCCATACTACTACAGTACCCACAACCCAACCCCATTACCTATACCAGATACACATTACTCAGCCAGCCACAAGAAACACTATTTTGGCTGTTCTGTAAAGAAGGGTTCAGGGAAAGGGCAAGTCTTTTACTTGGACCATGTGTCCTTCTCTGGTTGTACTTTGATGGATTTTTAAGAGTGACCATGCTCGTCTAAATCCTGGTGATTAGATTGTTGAACGGAAGAAAAATCGATGTGGATCTCTTTTTGAAGATGAAGCCTGACACACATTTGAAAAAACAATTTTTTGTTGTAAATTTATGTGATTTTCTGGATTTTTTCCCCCTCATTTTGTCTGTCATAGTTGAAGTGTACCTATGATGAAAATTACAGGCCTCTCATACTTTTAAGTGGGAGAACTTGCACAATTGGTGGCTGACTAAATACTTTTTTGCCCCACTGTATACTGTATTATGTAGGCTACTGCACATTACACATGGCAGATTGTACAACGGGTGGGTCTAGTTCTGTATGCTGATTGGTTAAAACCTCATTCCAGCCGGTGTCTTTTCCACAAGTTACCACCGGCTAAATTTAGGACGTTATAATGCCTATTTACTCTGTTCCATCTGACTACGCAATCCACTGTCTCATCAGCCCAGCCAAGCAATGTATAAACTTGATCTCCACTACAAGACTTGAGATAAGTAGACATAAAGCTGCAATGTGTCATTCACATAGAATTCCAAGAAGCGGAAGTGTCACACTCTGATCTGTTTCACCTGTCTTGTGCTTGTCTCCACACCCACCAGGGGGCCACCCTATTGTTCCCATTATCCCCTGTATATTTATACCGGTGGTTTCTGTTTGTCTGTTGCCAATTTGTCTTGTCAAGCGTACCAGTGTGTTTTTCCATGCTCCTGTTTGTCTAGTCCCCGTTTTCTAGCCCCTCCGGTTCCAACATTTTCTGTCTGACCTCGAACCTGCCTGCCATCCTGTACCCATCTGACTCTGACCTGGTTTACTAACTTCTGCCTGTCCTCGACCTGCCTCTTGCCTGCCCCTTGTCTATTAATAAATATCAGAGACTCTAACCATCTGCCTCCTGTGTCTGCATTTGGGTCTTGTCCTGTGTCATTATAGGTAGATTTGTTCTATGTGCGCTATTTCAGTGCTTCCTGTTCTTAAGTTTCATTTTTGATGATATATTTCTCAGCGGTTTAGATGGTACAATGATTCACTACACTATACTTACTATGACACATTAGGTGAACTATTAGAATTTTAGCAACCAGGAAATGGTGAAGTGATTTCTGCATATTGCATCTTTAAAACAGATTTCAATAAATAAAACATGAAGTTAAATATACATTTGATCTCAAGCCTGAATAGGTGTTTCCACAGTAGATGATGAATATGTTTAAAAGTGGTGAAATTTCCCTTTAACAGGTTTTTGTAAATGGCCTGAAACTTTCACCAAGTTGGTGGAGTTACAGGTTGAAAAATGTACCCTCAAACTACCACATATTTCACAGCCTACCAACTGGGGTTATTTTGAGATGAAATACTAAACTGCAAAAAATATATAAATATTATGGAAATTTGCCCATCCAGTAAACTCAGAACAAGTGTACAACAGGAAATGATACATTTCCTTATGTGGTCATTTCTGAAGTTTTGGGGAAAACAATGTTTATCTAAATATCGCCATTTGGCTCAATGTCTTTATATTACTATTAGTTACACTCGGAATATCCTTTTTCAACTGAAAAAGTTCAAAAGTAGCCTGAAACTTTGTTCAAACATATCAATTACTCTAACCCCCCCCCACCCTCCTATGTCATGGTGTTTCCTAAATGAATAGATACTTACCTTGTAGCAGAAATTATGTTCTCAGTGTCTCAGTTTGATGGTCAATCAATCAATCAAATGTATTTATAAAGCCCTTCTTACATCAGCTGATGTCACAAAGTGCTGTACAGAAACCCAGACTAAATCCCCAAACAGCAATGCAGGTGTAGAAGCTGTTACTCTCTGCCTTACTGATACTGTGAGAACAGTCTGTCAGAAAACCGTTTGAATTAAGGAAACCACAACTGCTACATCTACAATTAGCAGTGGATTCCTTCATTCAAATGGTATGAGACAGTGAAAGAGAAAGGCATCTCTGGCCTCGTTTATACCTGGTGCTAACATTGGTCCTGTGTCCTAATTTTGTCCACATTCTGATTGTGCCCACATTTTCAGATATGCCTCTACAAATGCCTACACTCACGAGTGACGCAGCGGTCTAAGGCACTGCATCTCAGTGCTAGAGGTGTCACTACAGACCCTGGTTTGATCCCAGACTGTATCACAACCGGCTGTGATTGGGAGTCCCATAAGGCGGCACACAGTTGGCCCAGCGTCGTCCGGGTTAGGAGAGGGTTTGGCCGGGGTAGGCCGTCATTGTAAATAAGAATTTGTTCTTAGCTAACTTGCCTAGGGAAAAAAAGAACCAAATTGGGGTGCCTGTGTAGAAGCAGCCTTATTCGTCCACATTGTGACCAGATTTCCTGGAAATTTAGAGTTACGGCATTATTGAGATGTAAAGGTATTGTTCCCACGTTATAGTGGAGACTGCATTCATGGTAAACACTGCAATGTCGGCTCTGTCCCTGGGCAAGGCAGTTAACCCACTGTTCCCCGGGTGCCGATGACGTGGGTGCCGATTATGGCAGCCCCCCGCACATCTCTGATTCAGAGGGGTTGAGTTAAATACAGAAAGACACATTTCAGTTGAATCCATTCGTTGTACAACTGACTAGGTATCCCCCGTTCCCTTTCCTTTCAATAAGAAATTACCTAAAAAGTCTAGAACGATATCACAGATTATCCATTCTATTGACCAGATACTCAAGCGGCTGTTCTAACAGTGAAGAGAAATGTCTTCAAAAATGGAATGCTGTTGGGAAGACTCTAGCCAATGAGAGGGCAGATACATGTGTGAACAACAGGAATGGGCTCCGCTAGGGATTTTGGGCCCCATGAAAAGATAACACATTGGGCCCCACCTCCACAGGCCACACCAACACTTCGCAATTGCTCTAACCACACACCTCCAGAACCCAATCAACCCATTCAAAGCTTTAAATAAATTTACCTAAATAGTCCAATATTTACTGTGCGATATTTACTGACAGTTGGCTGTGAAAATGTAACACTGTGCAGACATGCATGCAACATTCTGCATACAGTGGAATTCACTATTTGATGCAAGACTGATACCCTCTATAAGAAAAGTACTAAAGGCCATCTTTTACAGTCTAAATGTCATTTTAATGGTACCATTCTTGAATGGAAAGTTCTCATAACATTGATGAATAACTTAAAATAAATATAACTTAAACATACATTAATCTCTTCAATTAAAATAAATCAACATTATCATCTATAGAATGATATAACAAACAAAATAATAAAATCAGCAGCAGATTTTTGAACTAAGTACACATACCGACTAGAAAATAAGCTGCTGTAAAAGTGGAAATGAAAAATGGAAAACAAAATGGAAAGGCCTGATGGTGTCGCTAGAGGAAAGGTCAAGTGGTCACCATATCGCATTGGGCCAGTAACTGAAAGGTCCCTGGTTCAAATCCCCGAGCTTGCAAGGTTGAAAAATCTGCAGTTCTTCCCTTGAGCAAGGTAGTTAGCTGCCCAACATCTGGGGACCGACGAGGTCGATTTAGGCAGCCCCTCTCACCAAGCGATTTGTTTTTATATGGAGGTCAATGAGTTACAAAAAATGTAATGGCTTTTTTGCTATGTGTGGCTTATTTGATCAAGAAAATGTTTTATAATACATTGTACTGATAATTGTTAATCTAACAGTACTGTCCAATTTACAGTAGCTATTACAGTGAAATGATATCATGCTATTGTTTGAGGAGAGTGCACAGTAATGAACTTGAAAAGTGTTTAATAAACCAATTAGGCTCATTTGGGCAGTCTTGACTAAAAACTTTCAACAGAAATACAATGGTTCATTAGTTCAGTCTAAAACTTTGCATATACACTGCTGCCATCTAGTAGCCAAACTTGCAATTGCAACTGGGCTAGAATAATACATTATGGCCTTTCTCATGCATTTCAAAGATGGTACAAAAAAATGAAACAAAACAGTTGGCTTTTCCTTTGTATTATCTTTTACCAGATCTAATGTGTTCTATTCTCCTACATTCATTTCACATTTCCACAAGCTTCAAAGTGTTTCCTTTCAAATATATGAAGCATATCCTTGCTTCAGGTCCTGAGCTACAGGCAGTTAGATTTGGGTATGTCATTTTAGGTGAAAATGTAAAAAGGGGGCGGATCCTTAAGAGTTTTTTAATCGACGTCCAGTTGTTGGGGGTTAACTGCCTTGCTCAAGGGAAGAACAGCAGATTTTCCAACCCTGCCGGCTCAGAGTTTCAAACCAGTGACCTTTCAGTTTCTGGCCCAACGTGCTTAATCACTAGGCTACCTGCTGACATGCACCTGTTGTCCTGATTGTGTCCACATTTGTACACGATCAAAAGACGCGATCTGGTAGTGATCTTCCTTCTCTCTTCCTTCCTTCCTCCGGAGGTAGTCAGGCACGCATTGTGTCTGGATATCTCACAAGTGTAGATGGGTCTGGACAGTGAAACGATTTAAATCATTATCCCGCCTTGTAAGGGCGCTTTCCAATCTGTTTTAGCAGCTTGAATCTGTTGATCTTTGAAGATGTGGCCATTCATTTGTTCTACTGCGACAAATAGTTCATTATTGATGGTTCAGTTGAAGAATAGGCAGCAGACGATGTGTAGATTTGAGTGGTTTATTAAGAAACGTAATAGTAAAAGTGTGTCACCAATAAGTTCATCACAACAAATACAATCCGCCTACAGTGTTAACAGGAGCAGCTTGTAGTCGTCTCCTCTACAGGCAAAGGCAGATAAGTAGAAGCTGGAAGGACACAAGCAGTAGTCTAATATTAAAACAACCCCTATACCCTGATAAATTAGAGACTTTTGAGCAGCGGAACATGCAAGTTGGCACCACATTCATTAGTGTGCCTAAATTATCTTCACCAAAATATAAAACAATTGGGCACAATCAGTAGTCTATGGAGCAGGAACCTAGCAACTAAATAACATTTTAATTCAGCCCTAAAATGAATTATCTTCATTGCCAACTGACATTACCACACAAATGAGCTACAAAGAAAAAAACATTAGTTATAAGTAAAAGGACCCATTATAATTTCAATAAAACTTCCAACACCCCTTGCCAATTTCTATAACTTCAGATTCTGATTAAAAATTACATTCAGATTCATTTATACTGACTCCCTCTGCCACTTCATTCTAGAAGCAGTATGTCGGCCCGATTCCATTCTAAACACACCCTGTGTATCCTTACACAATCTACAAAACGCCACCATGTCTACAGACGTTTAACCAACGACCACGTTGGATGAAGTAAAAAGTCAATACAACAAGTTGGAATCAAATCTATACACATTGTCATGTTAAATTCTATCTGATCATATTGATGTTAAACAATCAATCAATGTACGCTTGTACACAGTAATGACAAAACTTGAAAAATGCATGCGAGTCGAAGTTTCCTGAAAACCATTCCTTGATGTCAATGAGAGTCGGGTGAAGGTTCAAGATGCGCTTTGACCAAGTTGTTTTCTACAGACAATACTTAAGCAGAACAAGGAAGCATACACTAAAGTATATACAGTTGAAGTTGGAAGTTTACATACACTTAGGTTGGAGTCATTAAAACTCGTTTTTTAACCACTCCACACATTTCTTGTTAACAAACTATAGTTTTGGAAAGTCGGTTAGGACATCTACTTTGTGCATGACAAGTAATTTTTCCAACAATTGTTTACAGACAGATTATTTCACTGTATCACATTTCCAGTGGGTCAGAAGTTTACATACACTAAGTTAACTGCCTTGAATCAGTTTGGAAAATTCCAGAAAATTATGTCATGGATTTAGAAGCTTCTGATATGCTAATTCACATCATTTGAGTCAATTTGTGGGCAGAACTGAAAATGCGTGTCCGAGCAAAGAGGCCTACAAACCTGACTCAGTTACACCAGCTCTGTCAGGAGGAATGGTCCAATTTACCTAAGACAGGAATTTTTTACTAGGATTAAATGTCAAGAATTGTGAAAACTGAGTTTAAATGTATCTGGCTAAGGTGTATGTAAACTTCCGAGTTCAACTGTATGTGCAGTACATGCAATGAGTGAATAGCTTATTGGTTTAAAGAGGAATGTAAAAAATAAATCAAATATTGAAAAAGGCACACATCAATCAGTCGGTCAGCTGTTTCTGCTGGAAACTGTTTCTTCCTCACATCCCAAACCATCTCCATCCGATTGCCTTTACTGGGGCTACTGCCATCACAGAACTGCTTCCAAAGTCCAAACATTTCCATGGTGTCAGACATACAGCAGTTTGCATACTGGTATCAGTTTTACCAGCATCACAGTACAACTAAGTAACTTATCTGCAGAAACAACTGTCCTGAACGGGAATAAATACACAGGAATACAAACCATGTAAAGCAGTGGTCACCAACCTTTTCTGAGTCAAGATCACTTTCCGAGACAAAATGCAAGCTGAGATCCTACCAGTCATTTTTTTTAAACATTACTTAAAAAACATAAGCCTATGCAACATTAACCAATTGAAAGCAGTTTTGTAGCAATGAGATTTATGCAGTAGGCTATAGGCCCAATACATTATCACTGCATATTGGCTACTCTTGAATTGCCCTGCCAATGTTGTTCTTCTCAGATCATTTTGAAATTATATTTAAGAAATGTTGGTATATGATCAGACTGGTAAAAAATAATTTGTTGTATTACCTGTGAGACACAGCTGAGAGCATAATACTTGCCTTTTTACATTTTTTAAACTGGACTAACGGCCAGCATCTGATGTTCCGTCTGAGGGGAGGCAGGGAGCAGCGGTGATGCTGCCTCTCACCCGACTCACCGTCCCTCCTCTCTCCCTCCCTCCATCCCTCCTCTCACCCGACTCTCCCTCCCTCCTCTCTCCCTCCCTCCTCTCACTCAACTCACCATCCCTCCCGTCTCCCTTCCTCCTCCTCTCACCCGACCACCATCCCTCCTCTCACCTGACTCCCCATCCCTCCTCTCTCTCTCCCTCCTCTCACCCGACTCACCGTCCCTCCTCTCTCCCTCCCTCCCTCCTCTCACCTGACTCACCATCCCTCCGCTCACCCAACTCACCATCTCTCCTCTCACTCAACTCACCATCCCTCCTCTCACCCTCCCTCCTCTCACCCGACTCACCATCCCTCCTCTCTCCCTCCCTCCCTCCTCTCACCCGACTCACCATCCCTCCTCTCTCTCCCTCCCTCCTCTCACCAGCCCTTCCCTCCTCTCACCCGACTCACCGTCCCTCCTCTCTCCCTCCCTCCTCTCACCATCCCTCCTCTCTCCCTCCCTCCTCTCACCCAACTCACCATCCCTCCTCTCACTCAACTCACCATCCCTCCTGTCACCCTCCCTCCTCTCACTCAACTCTCCCTCCCTCCTCTCACCAGCCCTCCCTCCTCTCACCCGACTCACCATCCCTCCTCTCTCCCTCCCTCCCTCCTCTCACCCGACTCACCATCCCTCCTCTCTCTCCCTCCCTCCCTCCCTCCTCTCACCGACTCACCATCCCTCCTCTCACCCGACTCACCATCCCTCCTCTCACCCGACTCACCATCCCTCCCTCCCTCCTCTCACCGACTCATCATCCCTCCCTCCCTCCTCTCACCCGACTCACCATCCCTCCTCTCCCTCCCACCTCTCACCCGACTCACCATCCCTCCTCTCCCTCCCTCCCTCCTCTCACCAGACTCACCATCCCTCCTCTCCCTCCCCTCACCCGACTCACCATCCCTCCTCTCCCTCCCTCACCCGACTCACCATCCCTCCTCTCCCTCCCCTCACCCGACTCACCATCCCTCCTCTCCCTCCCCTCACCCGACTCACCATCCCTCCCTCCTCTCACCCGACTCACCATCCCTCCCTCCTCTCACCCGACTCACCATCCCCACTCTCACCCGACTCACCATCCCCACTCTCACCCGACTCACCATCCCTCCTCCCCTCCCTCCTCTCACCATCCCCTCCTCTCCCTCCCTCCTCTCACCCGACTCACCATCCCTCCCTCCTCTCACCCGACTCACCATCCCTCCTCTCACCCGACTCACCATCCCTCCCTCCTCTCACCCGACTCACCATCCCTCCTCCCTCCCATCCCTCCCTCCTCCTCTCACCCGACTCACCATCCCTCCCTCCTCTCACCCGACTCACCATCCCACCCTCCTCTCACCCGACTCCCATCCTCCCTCTCCACCATCCCCCCCTCCCTCCCTCCCTCCTCTCACCCGACTCACCATCCCTCCCTCCTCTCACCCGACTCACCATCCCCCCTCCTCTCACCCAACTCCCATCCCTCCCTCCTCTCACCCAACTCACCATCCCTCCCTCCTCTCACCCAACTCACCATCCCTCCCTCCTCTCACCCGACTCACCATCCCTCCCTCCTCCTCTCACCGACTCATCATCCCTCCCCCTCCCTCTCACCACTCACCATCCCTCCTCTCCCTCCCTCCCTCCTCTCACCAGACTCACCATCCCTCCTCTCCCTCCCCCTCACCCGACTCACCATCCCTCCCACTCTCCCTCCCCTCACCCGACTCACCATCCCTCCTCTCCCTCCCCTCACCCGACTCACCATCCCTCCTCTCCCTCCCCTCACCCGACTCACCATCCCTCCCTCCTCTCACCCGACTCACCATCCCTCCCTCCTCTCACCCGACTCACCATCCCCACTCCCTCCCATCCCCACTCACCCGACTCACCATCCCTCCTCTCCCTCCCTCGACTCACCATCCCTCCTCTCCCTCCCTCCTCTCACCCGACTCACCATCCCTCCTCTCACCCGACTCACCATCCCTCCTCTCACCCGACTCACCATCCCTCCTCCCTCCCTCCCTCCCTCCTCTCACCCGACTCACCATCCCACCCTCCTCTCACCCGACTCACCATCCCTCCTCCTCTCCCGACTCACCATCCCTCCTCTCTCTCTCCCTCCTCTCTCCTCTCACCCGACTCACCATCCCTCCCTCCTCTCACCCGACTCACCATCCCTCCCTCCTCTCACCCAACTCACCATCCCTCCCTCCTCTCACCCAACTCACCATCCCTCCCTCCTCTCACCCAACTCACCATCCCTCCCTCCTCTCACCCGACTCACCATCCCTCCTCTCACCCGACTCACCAGCCCTCCTCTCACCCGACTCACCATCCCTCCCTCCTCTCACCCAACTCACCATCCCTCCCTCCTCTCACCCAACTCACCATCCCTCCCTCCTCTCACCCAACTCACCATCCCTCCCTCCTCTCACCCAACTCACCATCCCTCCCTCCTCTCACCCAACTCACCATCCCTCCCTCCTCTCACCCAACTCACCATCCCTCCCTCCTCTCACCCGACTCACCATCCCTCCTCTCACCCGACTCACCAGCCCTCCTCTCACCAGCCCTCCTCTCACCCGACTCACCAGCCCTCCTCTCTCCCTCCCTCCTCTCACCCGACTCACCATCCCTCCTCTCTCTCCCTCCATCCACTAAGAAAAGGGGACAGTCTTCCAACTAATTGCGAAACATAAGTCACACTGCATTATTTCTGCCTCATGCACCAATTCCTGTTGTTACTCCTTTGAGAAAGAGAAATATTCCTTGATATATATTTGAAAAAACAAGCCGCAAATAATAATGCAAGCTTTGCTAAACTCATTAATTGCAGCTGCAGTGCTGGTTGTAGCGCGAGTGGAAATAGCGAGAACACACATTTTATGGATTATAAAACTGCTGAACAAAGTGTTGACAGTGCTGAATAACAATTTAATCATAAACTTACTTATAAAAACAGCAGCTCTTTGCTGTATTCGTTGAGTCTTTATAGTTATGGTTTAAAAAGTTTTGAAATCTCACATCAACTTTGCTGTGCGTTCGAGGCTTGTTTTTACAGTCTATGGCGCAAAGAAACTGTGCAGACACGATAATCTGAGCTGATTGGTCAGCGGTAAACCTATAGGTACACTTGTTTTGCTCTCTGGGCCTGCCGGGTAGGCGGTGTTCTACATTCAGACACATGAAATGGTTCAAAATGGGAACACTTCCCGGTGCATGGTCTGCTGAACCAAGTGTACCTACCCCGAAAAGCACAAAACCAATTTTAAAAACTAGGATTGCAAGGCTTTATTGTTGCGTTTTTTTACAGAAATGTTTGGTGATCGATTAGGAATGGCTTGGAAATCTGATCACGATCAACCAGATGGTGACCACTGATGTAAAGGATGAACTCTAAATGTACAAACTGTAATGTGATTCTAGGCCACTGTAATCCTAGTGTTGACACTGAACTCTACAGAAAAGTGCACCCTCGCCTCCACAGATGGGTCTGCCTCCCAAATGGCACCCTATTCCATTTACAGTGCACTACTTTTGATCAGGGCCTATAGGGCTATGGTCAAAAGTAGTGCACTATAAATCAGACAAAACAAATAGGATATCATAATATGAGGAAAAAATCATTAACTGCTGTGGTTAATCCAGTGTGTGCGTTGAGGACTTTCCTACTTCCAGGGAATACAAATGATTTCAGTAGCACTGACAGCTTAGCACCTGGTATCTGGTGGGCTCAAAAATTACAGTCCCTCTCCTCCCCACTCAGGGTTAAAATTTTGGCCTGATATAAAGAACCCGGGATGAAGGGGTAGTATATAGTTGAGGTTAAAGACTCCAGGGGTAGTATGTAAATGCTATTTCACTAGAGGGGTAGTATGTAGTTGGATTTGCACTATAGGACTAGTATGTAGTACGATTTGAGCTGTAGCACCAACATGTTTCAAGCAGACCACCATAGTCCCTGTGCCAAAGAACACAAAGGTAACCTGCCTAAATGACTACTGACCCGTAGCATTCACATCTGTAGTCATAAAGTGCTTTGAAAGGCTGGTCACGGCTCACATCAACACCATTATCCAAGAAACCCTAGACCCACTCCAATTTGCATACCGCCCCAACAGATCCACAGACGACGCAATCTCTATTGTGCTTCACATTGTCCTTTTTTTATTGAACCTTTATTTAACTAGGCAAGTCAGTTACAAACAAATTCTTATTTACATTGACGGCCTACCCTGGATAAACCCTAACGACGCTGGGCCAATTGTGCACCCTATGGGATTCCAATCACGGCCGGTTGTGATACAGCCTGGAATCGAACCAGGGTCTGTAGTGACGCCTCTAGCACTGAGATTTTTATTTTTTAATTAAAAAAAAACTTTATTTAACTAGGCAAGTCAGTTAAGAACAAATTCTTATTTTCAATGACGGCCTAGGAACAGTGGGTTAACTGCCTGTTCAGGGGCAGAACGACAGATCCATACCTTGTCAGCTCGGGGGTTTGAACTTGCAACCTTCCGGTTACTAGTACAACCTCTAGGCTACCCTGCTGCCACGGCATGGCCATAGACCGCTGTCCTACTTAGGAGCCGGGAGCCCTTTCCCACCAAGATAAAAGGAACACCTACGTGAGAATGCTATTCGTTGACAACAGCTCAACACCACATTGCCCTCAAAGCTCATCAATAAGCTAAGAGGAAAGGGGGATACCTATTCAGTTGTCCAACTGAAGGACCCTGGGACTAAACACCTCCCTCTGTAACTGGATCCTGGACTTCCTGACAGGCCGACCCAGGTAGTAAGGGTAGGTAACAATACATCTCTCATGCGGATCCTCAACAAGGGGGCCCTCAGGTGTGTGTTCTCAGTCCCCTCCTGTACTCCCTGTTCACCCATGACTGCATGGCCAAGCATGACTCCTACACCATCATTAAGTTTGCCGACGACACAACAGCGATGAGACAGTGTGGTGCCAGGATAACAACCTCTCCCTCAACGTGATCAAGACAAAGGAGATGATCGTGGACCACAGGAGAAAGAGGGCCAAGCACACCCCCATTCTCATCGACTGGGCTGTAGTGGAGCAGGTTGAGAGCTTCAAGTTCCTTGGTGGCTACATCACCAACGAACTGTCATGGTCCAAACACACCAAGACAGTCGTGAAGGGCAATGCTTATTCCCCCTCAGGAGACTGACAAGATTTGGCATGGGTCCTCAGATCCTCAAAACGTTATACAGCTGCACCATCGAGAGTATCCTGACTGGCTGCATCACCACCTGGTATGGCAACTGCTCGGCTTCCGACCGCAAGTTACTACAGAGGGTAGTGTGTACAGCCCAGTACATCACTGGGGCTTAGCTGCCTGCCATCGAGGACCTCTATACCAGGCGGTGTCAGAGGAAGGCCCTAAAAATTGCCAAAGTCTCCAGCCACCATAGGCATAGACGGTTCTCTCTGCTACCTTACAGCAAGCGGTACAGGAGCACCAAGTCTAGGTAAAAAAAAAGGGTTCTTAACAGCTTTTACAGACAAGCCATAAGATTCCTGAATAAAAAACGACATGTATTTAACCTTTATTTAACTAGGCAAGTCAGTTAAGAACAGATTCTTATTTACAACGACGGCCTACACCGGGCCAATTGTGCGCTGCCCCCCCCCCCCCCCTCTCTACCTACATGTACATATTACCTCAATTAACTAGACTAACCTGTGCCCCAGCACATTGACTCTGTACCGGTTACTCCTGTATATAGCCTCGTAACTGTTATTTTATTGTTGCTCTTTAATTATTTGTTATTTTTCTATTAGATTTTTTTCCATTTTTATTTATGTATTGTTTACGTCAGTTTATTTAGTAAATACTTTAACACATATTTTTTCTTAAAACTGCATTGTTGGTTAAGGGCTTGTAAGTAAGCATTTCACTGTAAGGTCTACACCTGTTTTATTCGGCGCGTGTGTCAAATACAATTTAATTTGATTCCAATATATAGTTGGAGTAGCACTATAGGGGTAATGTGTAGTTGGCCAGCTATAGAGGTAATATGTAGTTGGAGTTGGCCAGCTTGCGTTCCTGCACAGCAGGAACAGTCTCTCTGTGGCGTAGTGGCCGGTGACAGTCAGGGTCCTGGAGGGAGGGGTAGTGCTGTCTGTAGCAGAGCCAAGAGAACACCAGACCCAGACCAGAACCCACCAACACATCTAAACACAGAGGGGACGACGGAAGTGACACAAAGATCTTAGCACGTCTCTCAATAATGGATTAGAATAATATTTTCTTATATGTTTATAGCGCTTTTCAAATTGAACATGGTTAATGGCTAGCACTCTCACCTTGCCAGTGGTGTTTGTAGTCGCAGGTCCTGGAGAGAGCGATCATGAAGGCGAGGAGGAGCGGAGCGAGGAAGAGACACAGTGTCCAGGCCCTGCCCCGACCCCCCAGATTAAAGCACCGCAGCTTACCCCCCACATACAGCGCTGTGAAGCCCAGTCCAGTGAATGCAACTTGGACAAGACGAGAGGAGAGAGGGGATCAGAGATGGGGCAGGCACATGTATCAAAGTAGGATCAACAGTTTTATTCATAATGATATGAGAAGGCTTGGCATGAGAATGCTTAGGCCAGTGCCTGAATAAACACAACATTGTTTATCAAAGTTACTGCACACACACACAGGTCCAGCCTAACTATCTTTTAATCTGAACGAGCCCACTGTAGTCTCACAGCCAATCAGATCTGCTCTCGCAAGAGGACTAGCCAATCAGATTGGGCCTTACAGGAGGAGTGTCCACTGGGAAAGCTCTTCCTGCCCTCCATGACCACTTCTGGGTCGCCGCTGCAGTGCATCTCCAGGTTCATCTGTCCGTCTGGGAAACAGCGGTAGAAGAAGTCTGGCCGTGGCCTGAAGCACACACAGAACACACACTACATCACATCCAGTCATCAGAATACTGAGCTGGCCTGAAGCACACACAGAACACACACTACATCACATTCAGTCAGCATAATACTGAGCTGGCCTGAAGCACACACACTACATCACATTCAGTCAGCATAATACTGAGCTTGTAGCAATGTAACCCTAACCGTAAATTTCCAGACTAGTATTCCAAACTAGTACTCCAGACTAGTACTCACCGGCCCACGACCAGCTTGATGGCGTTGGTGAAAACTCCGTTCAGTACCAGAGCCAGAGTCACCGCTGAGGTACAGAGGCAAACAACTGGCTCAGTATTTCTCTCACACATCTCTGTGCAGCTGCTCTGAGGCCAAACACCATGTGTAGTTCTACAGTCAGTCCTTACCTAGCGAGGCCTCTCTCACGTCTCCTCTCTCAACTCTCTTCAGAAAGGTGAAAAGCAGGATCACCAGGAATGGAGTGAAACACGCCACGCTCTGATACGAGGGACATGGTCAGTACCATAGCAATAGAATTAGTAAGACAGAATGGTAGCACTTTACATTACAGCACAAGAGTACCTGGTAATAACATGGCAACAAGTTATTGTTGCTCTCCAGTTTATCCTGTGCTATAATCTAAAGTACTACCAGCAGAACAAATATTCACATTCAAAATTCCATGATTCCAGTGAATTCAGTCAGTGCTTCCCCCCTGACACACACCAGTACTCACAAACATGAGAGAGGTGGGGACATGGTCATTCTCCACTCTGTGAAATCTATACAGCCACATCTCCTCTGCCTGGATCTCACGAATAAAGGGTGGAAGCTGCTCTGTCACACTGAGGGAGATAACACACACAAGAGTTTAGTTCATTTGTGTTGCGCACCAGACAAGTCCATAAGGAACACATTTGTCAATGCTATTGCGATGTTTCAATTTGAATAACTCACAGGAAGACAACCAGAAGCAGCAGTCGGATAGACACCTCTGGCAGTAAGCCCCTCTTCATCTTGTTTATCAGGTTAATTTCCAGACAGATCACTTGGCAAATCCACTAGAATCCTCTCCAAAACTGGGAGGAAAGGGGGGGGGGGGGGAAGAAAGAACATGGGTTCAAAATGATACATTTAACACACGTATAAACACAATGTATAACAAATATTTAAGTCCGACTTTGTTGACAGGTGGCAGTGTGAACCAAATCAAATAAATCGATTGGTTCAAGAACAGGTACAGGAGAGAAGGCATGCTAGTCTTTCTTGTTCCATATCGAACCAAGCGTCACGATAAATTGATAGGATACACCTTCCTCCTGGTGCTCTTTAAAATGACCAACTAAATCGTAGAATGCATATCCCAAACAAATTATTCATAATTTATTCATTTTAAACAGTGCCCTGCTCTTGTATAGATAGCTGGATACATCTTATATTATTGCTAGTAACGTTAGCCTAGCTACATCATCTGTCTCTTGCCACACATCTGTGAATAACATTTGGGGGCATTTCCGTATTTCCAGCGGTCTAAACCAGGAGGACCAACCTGAAACTCGGTGTTTAACTAAATCTTTCTCCGCATACACGCACTGCTAGCTACCGTGACCTGGGCCTCTCCATCATCAACCTTCACCCATCCGCTAAACCGGTATAGCGAGAAAGATGCCCAGAGGAGAAAGCTTTGTTGGTCGTGTTTAAGTATAATGGCGCTTTCAAGACAACTGGGAACTCGGGAAAAAACGAGGTCAAATCATGACTTTAATGATCTTCAGAACGGAAAGTTGGAGCTCTACCAAGATGCCCGAGTTTTCAACTTGGAATTCCGAGTTGGGTGACCATACAAAACGATATTTCCCAGTCGGAGCCCGTTTTTCACGAGTTTCCAGTTGTCTTTAACGCAGCATAAAGTGCGATGCCACGTCACATAACGGGAAGACCTCTAGTGGGGAAATGGTAAAATAACAAATGTGATTATTATGACCCAAGAGTGTCTTGGGCTCATTGACAAAAAAATAAATAAAAACGCAATTACTATCGATTATTTTAATCTGGCAATGTAAAGTCCTATTCTATTTTCCACGAAGAGATTGACAATTTACTTCCACTGAGACACAGTACAGCTTTATTTAAGTCAAACTTCAGGTATGTCTGAACTCCTCAGCTCCAACTCAACCTCCTTTAGAATGAAAAAAATAAAAAGGCAGTCATGTACAAAAGAGCGGCATCCTCACAGTCACACACACATTTAGAAGCAGCATTTTACAGGCAATAGCACGCCACAGTAACATCCTATGCAAGTTAAATGCAATTTATGTACAAGTCTTAACATTATGCAATAATGACTGCTGAACAGTAAAACAATATGGTAACTCTGTGTTCATCCACTTTTTCATTGAAGCAACATTGATAGATACGACCCCGGCGTAATCCCCAAAGCAGTTTCACTATATGACTGGAGAAATTAGTTCCTCTGAAAACACTTTTTCCTAATATCTGGGAGAGCATGTCAATCACCTGTAATGACAGAATTAACAAATATTATTGCACAAAATAAAAAATAACTGGAAGGTGTGGAACAGAAACATATGATTCAGAAAGGGCCCCTTCCAAAGTCTGTGTTGGAAGGTAATACTTTGATAACTCAGTCTTCGTAACCCTACTGTTTGACATCCTCTTCAGCGAGGATCATGTAAAAACATGGTTCAAATCTATAATGTCTGTGGCAAACAGAATGACAACTATATGGTCATTGTACAGACTGAATGTTGTGTTCAAGTCCAACTAGCATAAAGTGAGTAAGTTTCAAAACAGGTGCAAAAAAAAAAGAAGGCTATTGGGTTGGCCTGGATAATCTTTGTGCAATACCAATAGAGGATCAAATCAGAACACAATGACCTAAGACAATCCACCTGTTTTTTGTTTTTTGAACATAACAACAAATGAGCATTACAAACGGATACAAAATATGTCCCCAACTGGTAAAACGGATTCTGATTTGCCTTCCTTTCAGAATGGAAGGGGTGCATCCAGTCTTGGGTGAAAATGATATTAGTTCTGCACAAATTGCTTTTGTGTTGGGGTAAGCATACAATGGTCCAGTTTACAATGGTCACTAATTGAAGGTCAGAGAAGGCTTAAAGACTAGGTACTCCTTACAAACCATGACAAGACAGCCAGAGGACTTGAGATGTGGCTCAGAATGAATAGGCCTAATATCCATCATAGATATCTACCATGTCAAATCAGTTATCAATAAAATACTCATGTTTGTGAACATATTGATTTGTAGTACCAAACAATACAAAAATAATGAAATTAAAGAACAAAATATAATTCAAGTTTTAAAAAGTTGTTAAAAATATGACAGTGCCTTGATGCACCTATATGATCGTGTGCTGCGTGGACCACAGCCTAGTACTGAAATGATCTAAATCTAACACCTATCGAAAGAAAATACTATTGTTTGGCAGGTTTGAGAGCCACCGAGTCTATATTCCATTCAATTGTGTTTACCCTGCTATATGCATTAGGAGAAATCAACAGGCTTCGATCCCAAATGAATGTAAGACATTGGCACAATCTAATTCTATTTCGTTGAGACATGAACGTGGACACAGTTTGACACAAGACGACAAGAGCTATGGAAACATTTGACAAACGTGTATTTTTCTGTGAGCTATGGTTTTTAAAAGGCATGGATACATAAACCAGTAATGTTCCAGAGAAGAGACACGGGCTCAGACAAGAGTAGCAGACTACTGTTCTAGGTTCAACATGATCATGTGAGTTTAGGCTGAATTAAGTGCTCGTTAACTTCACATCACAATGTTCAATTGCTTTCAACTGCGTTAACAGGAGTACAGTGAGTCACAATACAGAGAGCTTGGCCTATGAGGAGCAGCTGTTACCAAACAGCGGTAGCATTACACGAATAGAAAATATATGAAACGTAAACGACAACTACATACAGAATCATCCATTTTAAAGCTCCCTATTGTTTTATAGTCTTGTTACTTAATACTTTGGGTGGGTGCGGTTTTCCAATAGGTGTTTTTGATACATCAATCAACTAGTATAAAGGGTGTGATGTAATTTCAAAAATCTGTCATAGGAGGACGAGATTAAAAACACTGTACATTTTCTTTACTTATCTGATACCAAAGTACTCTACAACCTAATGTTGATACAAAACCAATTTGTGGAGATGTACAGAGTCATACAAAAAGGTGAAAATAAATACCCACCAGGTCAAAATACAGAATGTACTAAATACCTTGAATTAAGATGAGGGCGTTAGTCGTTCTACTATGATAAAAAAAAAATGTGATCTGCAGTAACTTGTATGAGAGAACGTTTTCAGACCCAAAGATATTTTATCATGTCGTTGGACCTATACCAGAAGTTACAAAACAGTTGAAAATTCCTACGTTACTACAGAAAAGAGGTATCCATTTCAAGCATGTACAATGTCATGTATTACATACATGTGTGTTATGACCTACCAAAAGTATGTAGCAATAAACTGTGAAAGTGCTTTAAAAAGGTTTAGCAGAACAATTTAAAACATAACATTTGTGTGTACAGTACAGTACACACAGAGCCAATGAACAGCCACCTCTCTCTCAGGTCAGTATGTTGGAAATTAGTCCCTCAAGGCTGGCTGCATTACCATGTACAAACAGACTTTGACCATATTTGTATAATATAACACTTCACTAATCTAATGAAGTGTAACACTAAATCCTAGGAGGAAATAATCACCAGAAAGTATGCTGCTCAACCTCTCAATTTGAATGAAATGTAACTTCCTCTCCAAAAATGCATCCCTGTCTGTTTCAGTGAAGGGGGACAGTCATAGAAGAGTGAGAATGCCTCCCCTCTCCTCCTCTTAAACACTTGTGGTTTACAATATGAACCAATTATGTCCACAATGGAGAGCGAGACTGGGGAACTGACAAATGGAACTTAAATGTAATGATGTGATGTCATACATTACACTATATGCCCTTATAAGTCACCTTATTAGAAGGACTATGTTCACAAGGAGATCTGCACAATTCTAAACACCTAAACAAACAATACACCATTCACCGAGATGAAGTGAGATAATCTGTTTGTAAACATTAACAAATATATATAAACTGGCCACTGAGTATGTATACACACACACACACAGGCCAATTTATTAGGTACACCCATCTAGCGTATTGGACCCCCAATTTATTAGGTACACCCATCTAGCGTATCGGACCCAGTTTATTAGGTACACCCATCTAGCGTATCGGACCCAGTTTATTAGGTACACCCATCTAGCGTATCGGACCCAGTTTATTAGGTACACCCATCTAGCGTATCGGACCCAGTTTATTAGGTACACCCATCTAGCGTATCGGACCCCCAGTTTATTAGGTACACCCATCTAGCGAATCGGACCCAACTTTGCCTCCAGAACAGCCTGAATTATTTGAGGCATGGAAACGTTGCTCAATTGGTATCAAAGGACCTAACATGTTCCAGGAAAACATTCCCCACACCATTACACCGCCAGCCTGTACCGTTGACACCAGGCTGGATGGAGCCTTGGACTCATGCTGCTTATGCAAAATCTTGACTCAGCATGATGCAACAGTAACCGGGACACTTCGGACCAGGCAATGTTTTTCCACTCCTCAAATTGTCCAGTGTTGGTGATTGCGTACCCACTGGAGCCACTTATTCTTGTTTTTAGTTGATAGGAGTGGAACCCGGTGTGGTCGTCTGCTACAATAGCCCACCCGGATTAACGACTTGTGTGTTCCGAGATGCCTTTCTGCACACCACTGTTGTACTGCATTCTTTCCCTGTTTGAGGCCTGCCTGTTAGCTTGCACGATTCCTGCCATTCTCCTGCGACTTGTCATCTACGAGCTGTTTTATCGTCCGGAGAACTACCGCTGACTGGATGCTTTTTGTTTGTCGGATCATTCTCGGTAAACCCTAGACACTCATGCGTGAAAAGCCCAGGCCGGCCGTTTCTGAGATACTAGCACCGGGCTTGCCTGGTACCGACAATCATACCACACTCAAAGTCACTTAGGTCTCTCATTTTTCCCATTTAACATTTAATCAAACATTAACTGAATGTCTCAATGCCTACCTGCCTGCTTTATATAGAAAACCATGGTTACGTGACTCACTGTCTGTAGGAGTGAACCATTTTTGTGAATGGGCTGGTGTACCTAATAAACTGACCACTTAGTGAATGTGTGTGTGTGTGTGTGTGTGTATATATATATATATTTATTACATACACACACTGAACAAAAATACAAATGTAATCTTTGCCAAAATAATCCATCCACATGACAGGGGTGGCATAAGGTGAATGCACCAATTTGTAAGTCGCTCTGGATAAGAGCGTCTGCTAAATGACTTAAATGTAAATGTAAATATCAAGAAGCTGATTAAACAGCATGATCATTACACAGGTAAACCTTGTGCTGGGGACAATAAAAGGCCACTAAAACGTGCAGTTGTGCAGTTTTGTCACAACAATGCCACAGATGTCTCAAGTTGAGGGAGCGTGCAATCGGCATGCTGACTGCAGAAATGTCCAACAAAGCTGTTGCCAGATCATTTAATGTTCATTCCTCTACCATAAGCCACCTCCAACTTCGTTTTGGAGAATTTGGCAGTAGGTCCAACCGGCCTCATAACCACAAACCATGTGTAACCACGCCAGCCCAGGACCTCCACATCTGGCTTCTTCACCTGCGGATTCATCTGGGACCAGCT